>NC_062205.1:1302109-1377109 GCF_912470025.1 Vespa velutina
TGATACATTTCGGATGATCTTTTTCCATCTGTCTTGAGAAGACAAAAAAAAAAGAATAAAAAAATAATAAAAGAAAGAAAAAAAAGGGGAAAAAATATAAATAGAAAAAACTTGACTGTAACCTCTCTCTCTCTCTCTCTCTCTCTCTTTCTCTCTCTCTCTCTCTCTATTTGATCGATTAGATTGTGTCTAGTATAAATAATTACGTCGTATGTCATTTAATATTAACATATGTATCTACGTTCGACGAATTACGTATCAATTACCATCGTTAATAGTAACTATAGTCAATTGTAGAAGTACAATCGCTATCAGATGACTCGTCTAAGATTTAATGAACGTCTTACGATAAATTATATAGATTGACGATCGACGATTCAGATATCTTTCATGTAATTTCTCTCTCTCTCTCTTTCTCTCTCTCTCTCCCTTTCCTTCCCTCTACCTATCTCTCTCTCTCTCTCTCTCGTTCTCTTTCTCGTTCTCTTTCTCTCTCTATCTCTTTTTTTTTCCTTTTTACTCGCGCGATTGCAACCTTTCTCTTTACGTAATAAACGATGCGCTCAATTCTACGGATAAATTATTAAAATTTCTTTGATATTATCGAAATAGATTTGAAAAAGAGTGAAAGTATGATAGCTATTCTTTTCGCGGTTTGTTTAATATAAACGATATATCTCTTTATTTATATCATAAATGTAACATAAAATTTCTATTATTAATTTTATTTATTAAATCTTTATGATATATTAATGGAAAAAGAAAAAGAAAAAGAAAAAAAGGGAGTAAAAGGAAAAATCGTAATTATTCGTATGATTAAAGAAATCAAAAGAAATATCAAATTAAAAGAATATTCATTAAATGAACCAAAAGAAATGTATGATTAAGAAGATTGAGGAAATTGAAGGAAAGGAAAAAAAAAAAAAGGAAAAAAAAATCTAATTATTCGTAGATCTATCGGATAAATCATAAGATGATTTATCCGAGGGACCACGAGTTTTATTTATTTTTCTTTCTTTTTAGCATCGCCTTAAAGTTCATCACGATACGTTATTAATTGTCGTTATTGTTTTTTTTGTTTCTTTCTTTTGTTTTTCTTTTTTTTTTTTTTTTTTTTTTTTTTTATAATTTTTTACCCATGAATGTCGCGCAGAAATTTTTTACAACGGGCTAACTTCAATCGAAGAAGCAAGAGTAATTTTTTTTTTATAAATTTTTTAAGCCTCAATAATAATGCAATCGATGCAACCGATGCAACCGATGCAACCGATGCAACCGATACAACCGATGCAACCGATGCAACCGATGCAATGCTTAACAACGCTTTCGACGGATTATCGTTTATTTTTGTATTTTGGAATATTACATATGTGATACAATAATTTCTACAATAAAATTAAAAATACTTTCGTAGACATATTTGTTGTCGAAAGATTAGAACTTTTCATGATAGAGGAATTTTTTCTTTTTCTCTTTTTTTTTTTTTTGTTTTTTTTTTGCTTTGTTTTATTCAAATCACATCGACAAAAGGACAATAGAATCGTATGGTTAATTGAATTCAATAGATTTACAGATTAGAATTAAAATTGACATATTTAGATAATTAGATTGTTAGACGATAGATTGGAAATTAAATGGATTAGAATCTTAAACGTAAGATTTGAAATTCTTTGAAAAAAAATTTTTCAATCTTTATAAAAAGCAACGTAGCAATACTTACAAATATAATAATGTATTTGTTCGACACAAAAAACAAAAAAAAAAAACAAAAAAAAAGATTATTTCTATTCTATCAAAAAAATTTTGACACTTCTATTACATGAGCTAATATTATCGGAGAAACTTCGCATTATGTCTAAAAAAAGAAAAAAAAAAAAAAAAAAAAAAAAAAAAAAAAAAAAAAGAACTATTATTCTATCGAGAAAAAAATATTTTAACATTTAATATTATATAACGTTTAATGTTATCCGTGAAATTTCATATTACGTTTAAAACAAAAATTTCTATATATTATATACCACGTAATAATTTGAAATCAAACAATGAATTAGATTAGATTAGATTAAATCCCAAACGTATAATGCGAAATTCTCCGAAAAATCATTCTATCTATCTTTATAGAAAGATAGGAATGTTATACCAATGAATTTTAATAATTGAATATATTTCTTTGAACATTATCGAATATAATTACATTATCAAACAAAAAAAAAAAAAAAAAAAAAAAGAAAATAAAAATAAAAACTATTTCTATTCTGGCCGAAAGAAAAATTTCGAAATTTCATATTATACGATTTAATATTATTAAAGAAGAAACTTCGTATTACGTTTAAAGCAAAAATTTCGATAAATGTTAGATAATGATTAAAAAGAAAAAAAAAAAAAAAAAAAAAAAGAAAAAAAAAGAAAAAAAAAACGAAGGAAAGAAAAGAAAAGAAAAGAAAAGAAAAGAAAAGAAAACTTATCTGTTATAAAATTAAATGGATTAGATTTTAAACTAATGTAGAATGTATGAAATTCTTTGAAAAAAAATCGTTCTACCTTTATAGGTACCAACAATGCCGAGCGATCGAAATCGACCAAGAATAACCATCGTCGTCGTCGTCGTCGTCGTCGTCGTCGTCGTCGTCGTCGTCGTCGTCGTCGTCGTCGTCGTCGTCGTTGTCGTCGTCGTTGTCGGCTTTCACCACATTCACATCTACAACCAATCGCTTGCCGGTCTTCGAACCGATCGGCATGAAGTCTCTTACATAAGACAGTTAAATGTCCGGGGTAGAAGAGAAAGAGAAAGAGAAAGAGAAAGAGAAAGAGAAAGAGAAAGAGAAAGAGAAAGAGAAAGAGAAAGAGAAAGAGAAAGAGAAAGAGAAAGAGAAAGAGAAAGAGAAAGAGAAAATATAAAAAGAGATAGACCGTATAAACTATATAGTAAATCATAAATATGTATGTAAGAGTATTTATATACATATACACTAACATATATAAAAAGGAGCCATATGCATAATCACCGCCATTCGTAATCGTTTAGTTACGTTATGCGAACGTTGCGATTATGCTAACGTCTATCTATTCTTCTTATCGTTCGTTTGTATGCAAGATCTGTAGTCGCATAAATGCGAATCGAATTTTTTTTCGACTTATCAAATGAATAAATAACTATTGTACATAGTTATGCCAAAAATGGTCACGAACGGGATCGTGGCTCATCGTCGTTCTTCAGGATGTTCGGCCATGTTCACGTGAACAAAATGATTTCTCACGAATTAAATATTGTATTTAATAAATTTACATATTTGTAATGGTGCTAATGAATTTCGAGGAAGTACGAATTTTATAATTATTATTCTTTTTCATTCTTATTTATTTTTTCTTGCGTGTGTACTTTTTCTTGTATTCCCTTTTTTTTTTTTTTTTTTACGAAATTTCGCGTAATGCTTGAACGAAAGAAAAAAAAAAAAAAAGAAAAGAAATGTTCGACAATGCTGAAAATTTATTAGCAAGCGTAACGTACTATCGTTCTCAAATGATCGCTTCAATAAGCAAGCACGCGTATAGCAACGATGGATATGGAAAAGATTAGAGTGGAAAATGGGGTCGGGGAATGTGTGGAAGAGTGTGGAAAGAAGAAGAAATAATTACTTATAATGTCCAAAATGAAAGAGAATATTTAATACGAATCCAAAAAAATTATGTTAGAAAAGTGATTAAGTTTTTTGTCCTGTATTGTTTTTTTCTGTTTTGTTTTTTTTTTATTCCTAATATATCCAAAGGTCCGTATTAAAGTGCTTAAGTGCGTATCCACGATGGCGAATTTAACGATTAATGAGAATAGAATGAAAATTTTTTTAATGTGAAAAAAGAGATAAATGAATTAAAAAAAAAAGAAAAAAAAAAAGGAAAAAGAAAAAGAAAAAAAAGAAAAAGGAAAAAAAAAGTAGACACGATCAGTGAATATTACAAAAAAAAAAGAAATTAAGAGGAAAAAAAGAAATTGTACATGAAATTGTAATACGACGTTTTAAAAACGTAACTATCCAAAGTCGTTGTTATTTTTGCTCGGCTGTTTAACTCCATGATCCTTTTTCTTCGGGTGCGTTCGGACGAACGACGAAAGTGTACGAACGAACGAACGAACGAACGAACGAATGAACGAACGAACGAACGAACGAACGAACGAACGAACGAACGATCGTCGCTCGGTTAAGAAATCATTAAAAAGAAAGACAGGTAAGTGAGTGAGAGAGTAAATAAGTAAATAAGTGACTGAGTGAGTGAGCGAGCGAGTGAGTGAGTGACTGAGTGAATAGCAAACTAAATAAGAAGGGTGGGGTCGAGGAGACATGGTTTTCACGAATCCGAGTGAAGGGAGAGAAGTCCTGGTGTTCTCTCGAGGCCAATAACTGTTCGAGCCAATAACTGTCGAGGAAGCATTCAGATATAGTCATAGTAGAACACACAGACAAAACAGTAGGTAACAATCTAAATCTAACAATATTATCCGGACTATGAGACGTTCGAGAAGTACGATCCTATTGGCCCTCCTGTTGGCCGTACTATCATCGTCCGGTGAGTCTTCATTTCTTTTTTTTTTTACTTTTTTTTTCTTTTTTTTTTTTTTTTTTTATTTTTTTTATCGTGTCCTTTTTTTTTTTTTACTCATTCGTCGCATACATATATATATATATATATATATACATGTATTTATGTAATCATGGATATATATAGTTATGGAGTTTTTACTTATCGTTATTAAATTTTCGTCGCGTTCAGGAGAACTTGTTCGTCCTTATAGATCAACGTACGCGAGTGCATTGACGCATCGCATCACAATGATGCAAACATGGCGCTTAAGATACGTCGGTCTGATACATCCCACGCATACACCATCTTTATTTATCATCGGAATTAACTTTCCATCTCGAATAATCGAATCGGATACGATGACGTTCATCGTTACGCGTTCGACTCGTTCTCACGCGATAGGTCATTTCCTTTCAACTATACTTTTTTCTTCTTACCATATGGACGCTTGTTAACGTTTCAATCCGTAAACGATAAACACTTATTATGACATAATGATGATACTTCTATTATCCTTCGATTGTATTTTTTTTTTGTTTTCTTTTTTCTTTAGTTTTTGTTTTTGTGATTTTTTTTCGTTTCCGCTTTTTTTTCCTTTTTTTTTTTTCTTCTTTTTTTCTTTTCTTTTATGTTATTTCTATTCGTCGTAATCGTGCATCCTTCCTTTTTTTTTTTTTTTTTAATTCATTTACACATGAAAAACAATTTCTTAGATATTTTTCTTTTCCCTTGATTCGTTATAATAATGATAATAATGATAATAATTATGATAATAATAATAATAATAATAATAATAATAATAATAATAATAATAATAATAATTGTTATAATTATTACTATTATTATATAAAATAGTAATAATTATTATTATTATTATTCTTTTATATTGATTTATATATATATATATATATATATACATATATTTTATATTAATTATTATTGTAAATTAATTATTGTTATTATAAAAAAATAATATTAATAATAATAATAATAATGATAATAATTGTTATAATTATTATTATTATTATATATTATATAAAATAGTAATAATAATTATTATTATTATTGTTTTATATTGATTGTTTATTACATTATATTATTATTTTTTACTATTTTATATTTATATTTATTTTTATATATATGCATATATTTTATATTAATTATTATTGTAAATTAATTATTATTATTATAAAGTAATAATACTAATATAATAATAATAATAATAATAATAATAATAATAATAATAATAATAATCATAATAATCATAATAATAATAATAATAATAATAATAAATGTTATAATAATAATAATTATTATTATTGTTTTATATTGATTTTTATTACTTTATATTATTATTTCCTACTATTTTATATTTATATTTATTTATATATATATATATATATATATATATATACATATATTTTATATTAATTATTATTGTAAATTAATTATTATTATTATGAAATAATAATAATAAAATAATAATAATTATAGTAATAATAATAATAATAATAATAATAATAATAATCGTGTTCATTATTCCAAGCTTAAAGAACATTCGATATTTACGATGAGAAAGTCTAAGCATATTTACTATCTATTTCGTCCTTGAGATATATAAACATATGTATAGATGAAATAAAAATGTTACCAACGATATTTATAGATTCTTTCTTCGTCTGATTAACTCATATTCAATGTACAATATATTTTAATCTATGTTCCATTGTATTCAATATAAATAATAATATAAATATTATTTTTATAGTTAAAGCTACTACGCTTTACGGTGCACCGCCATGTCCCGATCCGTACGGTGTACACGCATATGCTCATCCAGAGGATTGCAATAGTTTTTTTTTATGTACGAATGGCACGTTGACACTCGAACATTGTGAAAATGGTTTACTTTTTGACGGACACGGTGCTATACATAATCATTGCAATTATTATTGGGCCGTTAATTGTGGACACCGCCAGCACGATCGTAATTATATCTTAACAAATATTATTTATACCAATTAAAAAACATCATTGAAATATTTTTCAAAGATATATTAATGTTACATTAATATAAATTAGAGGGGAGAATTTCTTTCACCCCTTTTTTCTCTTTCTTCATATAAAAAAAAAAAAAGAAACAAAAAACCTATGGTAAATAAAAATAATAATAATAATAATAATAATAATAATAATAATAATAATAATAATAATCATTATTAATTTACAGTTACACCTGTGAGCTCGCCCGGTTGCGAATTTCAATTTGGACTTTATCCCGATAGTGATACCTGTAGCACTACGTATATCAAATGTGTACATGGACATCCACTTCAAGAACATTGTGATGCTGGTTTAGCTTACGATCCGAAAACTCATACTTGCGTATGGCCTGATCAACTTTTGCCATATTGTAATCCGGAAGCAATTGTTGGTTTCAAATGTCCCCATAAAGTACCAGCACGTAGTGCTGCAGCTAAGTTCTGGCCTTTCCCGAGGTACGATATAAATTCAATTATATGATTTATTTTTTCGTTCGTTGTAATCATTCGTAGGAATCATTTGTTGTAATCATTCGTAGGAATCATTCGTTGTAAACGTTCGTTGTAATCGTTCGTTGTAATCGTTCGTTGTAATCGTTCGTTGTGAATATTCATTGTAATCATACGTTGTAATCTTTCGTTGTAATGATTCCTTGTAATAATTTATAAAGAATAGAGATGTATCTAGGATGAGGGGGAGGATAGGGGAGAGGGAGGGGACGGGGTCAAGTAAAGCTAAATATTAATGCTCGAAGTGGAAAATAATATTTGTAATTTTAAAATATTTCAATAAGAATTTTTATCTACAATCAAAATCATATTTAACGAAATAATAGAAAAGAAAATATTAAATTGGAATTATATTTTTAATCTATTTTAACGATTTCTCATAGTTTTTAGATAATTATCTTAAAATTATCTTAATGGTATAACCTTCGCGTTATCATAATTTTTGAAAATTATTTTATAATTTATCTTAAAGACGTATCCATCGTGTTATCGTAATTTTTAAAACGATCATAACGTTCTAAAAAAGATAAGAAAGAATCTTTGAAATATAACAATGTTTTTAAATGTAAAAAAGAAAAAAAAATATCTTTTATATCTATAAATAAAAAAAAAAAAAAAAAAAAAAAAAATATTCTGAATGAACTTTTGTTAATTGAATTCTTTCGTAAGAAAATATTCATTACGGAACGTTCATTCTTTTTTCTTCTTCTATTTATCGTATATCGTATACGTTCGTAGATATTTTTCAAATTAAGTTTCATCCTATCGTCATCGTCCGATTCGTTAATTTTCTTCTGAAACGCATGAAATTTTCTTTCGTTAGATTCCCGGTGCCTGGTGACTGCGGTAGATTGATAACTTGCGTCGAAGGACATCCGCGTCTTTTGACATGCGGCGACGGTAAATTATTTGATTCCGTTAGTTTGAGCTGTCTCGAACCCGAAGAGCTACCACATTGGTACGTACAAAACAAAAATAAAAAAAAAAATAAATAAAAACAAACATAGCACAAATTATAATAGACAAATTAAAATCTTTTCATTATAATTATCCTTTATAATATTAATTATAATATAATAATAAATAATATTTTATTTTTCAGTGCCAATAGCCTGTAATAGTTCGATCGGTTTAATTACATTATACACGTGTAATGGGATCTTTTTTCTTCATTTTTCCTTTCATTTCTTTTTTTTTTTTTTTTTTTTTTTTTATAAGAAACATGACACACTGTACATGAAGAAGAAGAAGAATAATAATAATAATAATAATAAGAAGAAGAATGTGAACGTCTTACGTCATATTTACAACTACGACGTAAATAATTACAACGAATGAAAAATCTAATATCTATCTTTGACGGGGGCAAAATAAAATATATCGATGAAATATGGCCGTTCATCGTATTGGGCTATAAATATAGATGTATCAATATTCGTTATAAAAATTATCTGTAATATTTTCTATTTAATGATTGACAAAATTGAAATAAAAATCTATTAAGGGTTACATCAACGTACGATTAAGATAATTGTCATAATAATTTGTCATAATTGTCATTGAACCAATCACACCAATACAATCACAATTTCTTATATCCTTTGCGTGTTAAAATGAACTAATAATAATACTAATAATGATAATAATAATAATAATAATAATAATAATAATAATAATAATAATAATAATAATAATAATAATAATAATAGTAATAGTAATAGATATTAATACGTGGAAAAAATATTTCTCGATATCATACTTCAAGGTCTCTGAGGTCGAGAATATATTACATTCATACCATACACACAATATTACAACGTATTTACGTATTGTTGTTACGAGCAATATCGACAAAAAAGAAAACAGATAAAAAAAAAAAAAAAAAAGAAAAATGAAAGGCCATAATACATTTGCCTTGACAATAGTTCGATAACGTTGGTAACCATACGAACACATAGTTTATTTTTAATCGAACTACCGTAGTATAGTTTTGTTATAGTTTTTTGAAAAAAAAAAAAATATATATATATATTTAGGTACTGGGAAAATCGTGGAATGAAACGTGTAGCGGCGTCTAAAAAAAATATACAATATACAGTTTATTTCATGTATTTCTACATCGAGCAGGTGTAATTGCGTTTGAACATTTTTAATACGATTAAGAAAATGGTGGTATATGGGTGGAAGGGGGGAGGTGGGAGGGAGAGTAGGAAAGAGGAGGAGGCGAAGGGCAGATAATAATAGTAAAGAAATGGCTAAAAGGATAAAATATTTACACATCTTCACCAAGGGATGAACGTGGGAGCGAATGATGAGGGGAGGGTTTTGTGTTTGTAAAAAAAACAAAAAAAAAAACAAAAAAAAACAAAAAAAAGAAAAAGAAAAACAAGGAAGACAAAAAAAACAAGAAGAAAAAAAAATAATACGAAAAACAAGGAAAGATAGAAAGGAAGAAACTTAACGATCTAACGTTCAATCATGCTTACGCTATTACCGTAGGCATAAGTTTCGTTTACTTGCGGAACGTGGACATTAAAGGAAAAAGTTAAAATAAAATAAAAACAAAAACCATGGTAAAGGTGGCCCATAGGGGGTGGGGGTAGGTGGTAGGTAATGGGTTGGTGATGTACGGGAAAGATACAATTTCTCTCCAAAGTAATCACTATTTTTCAATAATTCTATAATGATTTCAACCCCTAATGTTTCGATGCTTTACGACTTAATGGAAGAGAAAATAATAAGTGTACGAAAAAAAAAAAAAAAAAAAGTAAAAGAAAAAGAAAAAGAAAAAGAAAAAACGAAAAAAAAGAGAAAAAAAGAAAACATCATAATTTGGATGCTCATACTCAAAAGCGTGTAACTTTCATCGTTCCTTTGTTTCGTCGTTCGTGTGTCCGTCTTTCTGTATTTGTGTGTGTGTTCTTTCTTTTTCTTTCCTTTTTTTTATCATATTCTTTTTCGTTTTTTCTTTCAAACCATACAAAGGAATGATTTAAAATTAATTTCTAGGACGTGCTCGAAGGGGAATTGGTAGGGCACCGGCCGGAAGTGGCGGTACGCCAGGCGGTAAATTTTCTTCTTCGGGTTCTTGCTCGATTCTACCATCTTGCAAATCCCCATCCAAACTGGGTTGCGTCGTTGGTACGTCACAATCCTCGGTAGGTGGTACGACGCATCTCAATGATCGTCTATCGAACACCAACATGGCTGGGCATCTTTGTAAACGTGGATAACCACCTTGGCATTGCCAATAACGATTGCAAGACTTTCCTAATGGTACGTTGCCGTTAGCGTCGTCATTACAAAGTGCTGTAATACATATACACATATATATCATTAATTAATCGTTTCATATACATACACACACACATATATATATATATATATACATATAGGAAAAAGAAGGAAGAAAAAAAACAAGGAGAAAAAATCAATGTACATAATTATTGTACAACATAATCATTGAAAAAATTAATATATATATATATATATATATATATATATATATATATTGATTAATATTCGAGATAAATAAGTAAGTAAGTAAGTAACTTACTTACTTTATATTACATGTCGTTTTGTTAAATATGTATATATATATATATATATTTCATATATACATATCATATATACATATCATATATAAATTTATATTATATATATATTTATATTATATTATATATAATATGTATATTTTTTACCTACGTATTTACATACTTGTCATTATATATATCATATATATATATATATATATATATATATATCATATATAAATTTATATTATACATATATTTATATTATATTATATATAATATGTATATTTTTTACCTATGTATTTACATACTTATCATTGTTTTATTGTATATAAATATATATAATATATATATATATATATATACATATATATATTCTATATATATATATAACAAAATGATATGTAATATAAAGTAAGTTACTTACTTACTTACTTACTTAATTGTCTCGAATATTAATCAATGTACTCCTCTCTCTCTTTCTCTCTCTCTCTCTCTCTCTCACATTCACTAACTCATTTACTCTTTTCTCTCGAAATCTCGTTTTTCGATGGTGGAAGAACAAAAAGGGAAAAAGAAAAGAAAGAAGGAAAAAAAGAAAGAAAGAACTGAAGGAAAGAAAAGAAACTAAAAGAATCACGCGAAGGTTAAAGAAAAAAAGGAAAAAAGAGGAAAATAAAAAAAGGAGAGAAGAGATATCGAAGAGAAAGGCATAACGAGTCGAGATTACTTTCTTTTTTTTTTTCTTTTTTCTTGTTTTCTCCTCCCTTCCCCTCCCTCCACCCCCCCTCTCTTTCTCTCTTTTTCTGTCTTTTTCGCTCGATCAATGAGAAAATTTTTAACGAGATAATATATACAAGATTTCAATACTCACGATGCTTTTGACAACCCTCGACATTCTCAGGCCAATCGCAGGACCGTGCCCTTTCGTTATAAAGTAGACCACCAATGCACAATTGTTCGGTAGCAGTGCCATTCCAACAAGTCCAATATCTCGTGCAAGATGTCTCATGGCCGAATATACCATAAAGCCAATCGCAATGGTCCGCTGATATTGGTGGATTAGCTTGGCGTTTACCATCACAGTAATTAGCTCTCCATGGATAATCACAACCCTCTGTTACACCCCTGTGTTTTCCAGCGAATACGAGACCATTAGGGCAATCAAATAATTCTGGTCTACCGTTAACGCATTCCCAATAACGATCGCAATATTCAATATCGCCGACCACTCTTGATTTTGTCTGACAAGGATCCTCCTGATGTTGCTTCTGACCGTAACATTCTGAAATATTTAATTCTTTTTTAATTATATGAACGATTTTTATTATTATTATTATTATTATTGTTATTATTATTGTTATTATTATTATTATTATTATTATTATTATTATTATTATTATTATTGTTATTTTATTTCTGTTTTTTTTTTAAACACGACGTTTGCGAAATCTTAAATCACATTCCTCGTGATACCATCGTTAAGGATTCTCAAGGACGAAATGCGTAAAAGAGATGCCACGCATTTGCAATGTTTCATCATCATCGTCATCATCATCATCATCATCAAGGAAAACGTGTGTTTGTATACGTGTATACGTGTGTATTTGTTTGTGTGTGTGTATCTTTCGAATTAAAAATTTTCACACGTCTTTCTTTTTTTATTCCCTTGGTTTTTTTTTTGTCTTCTTCTTCCTTCCTCTTCTTCTTCTTTCTTTTTTGATTTTACAACAAGTTTGAAAGTCACTCTCGATGAGAGCATAAATAAATTCATTAAACGTGTCATCGTCGTTGTTGGCGACGTCAACGTCGGCGTCCATGACATTATAAATATCGAATTATATTTCTCGTTTTGTACTTTCTATGGTTTTATTTTAAACTCAATAATTTATTCATACGTTTCTCAAGAAAAATTATTCTAAATATGGATAGTGTTAATAATTATTTCGTTATTTTCGCCGTTCACATTTATATTGATCGTTTAAATTACCTTGGAATATTATTTTGGATTATTTGAAGGTCACAATGGAAATGCGCGATAATCGCAATATACGGTTTTTTTTTACGTGTTAACAAATTTTTTCTTTTCACATTGTAAATATTTATTAATAGATATGTTTTATAATGATTGATAATGTACCGATTGAAATTCATAAAAAGTTTAAGGCAATTTCATAAATATGCCTTTTGTTCGAATTTTTCCACAGATTGTAATTAAAATTTTTGCGAATTATAACAAAAAAAAAAAAAAAAAAAAAAGAAAAACAACCCTAAATTGAATTCAATTAAATTTAATTATTTGACGTCATTTTGAACAATGTAGAAAAATGATTTATCTCGAAATTGTGATCGTCCAAGTATCGTGAAAATTTTTTCATTAAAAATATCTTCTAATACCAGCCGATCGAATAATTAAATAAAAAAAAAAAAGAAAAAAAAAAAAAAAAGACAAAAATAAAAAAGGAATTAAATTTCTCAAATATACTACGTTTAATTGCGATAGATAATTAAAAAATAAATTATCTTTTCCCGATTGATTCTGAAGCAAACGTAGAAAAATAATGCTCACATCGTTATTTGATTAAGAATGTAAATACTTTACGTATTTATGTAACGCATTTCTCTCTTAGATAATGTAATACAAATTAAATCGGAAATCAGGTATTCACTGACATTTTACAACTAAATATGTACGAGCGCGATTAGAAAAGATAAGGTAATAGAAGAAAAAAAAAAAAAAACAAGGAAAAAGAAAAAAGAAAAAAGGAAAGGAATGAAGAAAAATAAAAGGAAACAAAACGAGAAGAAACAAAAAAAAAAAAAAAAAGAAATAAAATAAAAAGAAACTAGTATGGCCATAGAGTGGTGAAAGTGTAACGAGTTTTGTCGCGAAATGTTAACTGGAAATCGTTGGAAAAAAAAAAATAAATAAAAAAGAAAAAAGTTCACGTAAAGCGTACATAAATAAATAAATAAATAAATAGAGTGAGAGAGAGAGAGAGAGAGAGAAAGAGAGAGAGAGAGAAAGAAAAAGAGAGAAAATAGTTGTTATAGGACGTTCGATCAACGAGACTTGTCATTCTCGTCTGATATATAGTAAATACTGCATATATTTAATAATGTCATTAACTTTTACATTCTCACATTGCGGTAATAAGAGTACGAACGCTTTCACCGAACGTGCTAATTTCCTTCCGACGTTAATGTATTTAAAAATTACATTAATAAAACTAAATGAAAGTTGGATAGGCTTATTTGAAAAAAAAAAAAAAAAAAAGAAAAAGGAAAGAAAAGAAGAAGAAATATAATAATTGTCTTAATGGACTTCTCAATAGAAGAAAAGTAAATCTAAAATTAATATATATATATATATATATGAACAAAATATTAGGTTGGAAACTATGAAACGGGCGTTTTTGTTTAGTTTTTTTATTTATAACGCCCGTTTCATAGTTTCCAACCTAATATGTAAATAATATTTATTTAAAAATATTCACCAATAAAATTTCTACGACGAAACGTTCCATATCGAAAGTTCACAAGTAAATGCTGAATTTAAAAAAAAAAACAAAAAAAAAAAAAAAAAGAAAGAAAAAGAGATCATTCAATAAAACCTATGTCCTATGTGTTAGCTTTAAATTTACGAATAAAAACATGGCCGACGAAGAAAATCATGATAATACGTAATTGCGATATTATCACGATATTATTAGCAATGAAATGATTAAAGAAATGTATACAATAAAAAAAAGAAAAAAAGAAATGAAAAATATTTTACTTTAATCGTACGTAAGGATAATTATTTAATTAATACGAACGAAAAATATCGTTCAATATAATTTATCAATTAATTACACGATACATAATAAAATCCCTTTAATGGTATCTAAGATGGTTATTACATATATACGCATGTAAATAATCACAGTAAGGAAGTCGTAAAACGGGTGAACGTACCAAAAAGATTAATATAATTCGATCGATACGGCATTTCGTTTTAAAACTTACACGAATAAAAGTATGTTAAATAGTAATGTATAAGTTTAAGGTGGGAAGTCGGCCAGTATCTCGCTCCCAAGAGTGCGCTCGCTCTCTCGTGGATTATACGAGTGAAAGTTCCTAGCCTTGACTCGCAACCTTCGTGGCAAACCTCGCCTTGTATCTCGCCTCTCCCATCATCAAACTCTCCGGAATATTCACAGTATTAATATCAAAACTTTTAATGCCATTTAAAAAAAAAAAAAAAAGAAAATATATATATATATACATATATGTTTTTCTAAAAATATTTCCAATATCTCGAATCAAATTGATTAATTATAATTTGTTTAACGGGAAGGAATCTGTCGATTTATAAAATTTTCTTTTTTTTTAATCGAGAAACAATCATCTCAATGAGAGTGAAATTGATTTTATTTTAATAAGAGATAAGAAGAAATTGAAATATATTCATACATAGTTCCAGTAAAAATTCAATTATTGATATAATCTATCTTTTAAATATATTATATTATATATATATATATATTATTTTTCTCAAAAATTGAAGTACTTCGATCTATAGTGATTAATGTAGAATATGATTAAGATGAAAAAAAGGAAAGAAATAAAAAAGAAGTCAAGAAAATTCTCTATAATATATATAATATATTTTTTAAATATATATATATATATATATATATATATATATATATATATGTGATATAGTATTTGTTTCAAAAATTTCAATATCTCGATTCAAATAGATTAATCAATAATCATCGATATATCAAATTTTATAATGCAAAATGATCTCCCAAAGGAAATTGAAATTATTTTTCACAAAAAGGGAAAAACATAACAACAATGACAAAACTAATGTAAAAAGTTTCATTTTTCTGCAAAATTCTAATACCTTGATTTAAATCGATTTAATCGTAAAAAGATCTGTATTAAAATTTTCTGAAATTTTTCATTGAAAATAATCCACTTATGCTGATCGATAATGATACGATAAATAAAATAGAAAATAGGAAAAAAAAAATAAAAAGAAAGAAAGACAAATAAAAAACAAAAAAAAAAAGCAAAACTAGAGCAAAATATTCGATAGAGGTATGTCATTTTATGTCGATAAAATGATCTTCTATCAACATAATATTGACCAATAGAATAATGAAAAATGTCTATGCGAAAAAAAATTTCCAAAAACGTATCTACAAATATCACACATTCAAACAATTATCTCTTCGGTTGTGTTTTACATTGTTCGTAAATCAAAAAAAGAAAAAACAAAAAACAAAGAAACAAAAACTAAAACACAAAAAAAAATAAGGAATGGGAAGAAAAGAAAAATAGAGATAGAAACAGAAAAAAAAAAAACAAGACAGAGAAAGAAGAAAAGAATGGAATAACGACAAAGACACATTTCAATAGAGTTCATTACACTTGAATATACGTATATATTTACACGTATGTATGTATGTATGTGTGTATGTATATATGTACGTGTATATGTATTCATATCGATGATATCAAAGGTGTTAAGGTCTAGCTCAGTTAAGCGCACGAACTATTACGGTCAATGACGATTTCTATGTATGTAACTTGAAGATTAACCTTCTTGATGATACTTTTGCAAGAAGAGTGACGTAAAAAAGAGAAAAAGAGAGAGAAAGAGAGAGAGAGAGAGAGTTGATAAAATACATAAAAAGCATTTTATATCATGCTCTTTCCAAAAGAAGAACCTTTCTAACTAATACACGTAAACACATCATGTATATATATATATATATATATATATATATATATATGTATATACAATAAAGTCATTCAGTATTTTCATATGAATGAAAGATAACGATTCATAAAGATATAATACGAAACGTATCTTAAAAAGTAATCGAATAATTTTAATTAAATTGAATGATTAATTTCTTCTTTTTTTGGTTCTTTTTTTTTTTTCTTTTCTTTTTTAATAGTTCCATCGGTAATGAAGAATAAATAAAAAAAGAATTATTCGAAGTAATTAATAAATAATCGTTGGAATTTTGTCCGGTAAACAATTTTGTATCATTTATTTTCTTTTTTTTTTTTTCTTCCTTTTTTTTTATCGTCGATCTATGATAAAAAAAAAATATGTATATGTATATATATATATATATTTTTTTTTATATATATAAAAAAATGTTTTACGGATGATTTATGAATTATTATCACGTTGGAACGTAAACGTGGCAAGTAGGAGGAGACATATCATTGAACGGGTCTCTTATGTAAGGGACGCAATATAGAAACGGTGTACAGAAAACGGTGCCGACGTTCTTTAAGCGAACGCTTTTACTTTCCCTTCTTTTACGACTCCTTTTAAAGAGTATGAGAGCCTTTGGTATGTATTAGATGGCTCCACCAAAGCTATTTTATTTATTCGATCCACGATTACAAGCCCACGAACTATTACGAATTATAAGTTATCTACAATATTAATAGTAATAATAATAATAATAATAATAATAATAATAATAATAATAATAATAATGTTTGGAAAATATTATTTTATTTTTCTTCCTTTTTTTTTTTTTATATATCGTACCGTGAATTTTATAAGAATGAAAGAAAAAAAAAAAAAAAAAGAGAGTAAAGGAAGGAAGATAATATAGTGAACGGATTTGTGACTTTTAAATCTTTTAAAAAAATGTCGACCGTTTTGAAGAATGATCGTACTTTTTTTTGGTTTTCTTTTTTTTTTTTTCTTTTTTTTTTTTGTTTTAATTACCGAAAAAAAGAGTAAAGAAAGAAATAACGAACGATTTGTGATTTTAATTCTTATTAAATGAATATCGATTGTTTTCAATAATGATCATAGTTTTTTCTTTTTTTTTTGTATTTAATTCTTAATAATTTACGAATCAATTTCTATGAAAGTATCGATCGATTTGAAAGAATTATTATTACGTTTCTTGTTATCTATTTATTTAATTTTTAACTAACTAACGATTCAATTGTTTCAATAAAAATCTTGATTGATTCGAAAGAATGATCATTTCTTTTTCTTTACCCTCTCTCATATAATTTCTAACAATTTACAATTTATAATATACAATTTTTCCATTAATAAATGAAAAAAAAAAAAAAAAAAAAAGAAATTAAACGATAGAATATCTCGCATCGAGATATTTAAATGAATAAATTGAATGTATCACGTCGTCAGATATAAAAATGAATTTTCCGAATACTATTCTATTAATGAAAATATTTTTTTTCAAAAAAAAAAAAAAAAAAAAAAAAAAAAAAAAAAAAAAAAAAAAGAAAATTACCTTGACGTAAAAAAATGCGATCGAGCAAAGAAAAGAAAATAAAAGTAATGAGAAATTTTGTTTTCAATTCTCTTTTATATCAATTCACAAATCGCACAAATAACTACATACATACGTACATATGTACTATTTGATTTCCTGTATCTTAGAAGTAACGATCTAACGACGGATCAAATTGCTATATAGATACAATTACGTTCTAACACTACTAGAGACTATATAACATGATTCTTTGCTTCCGCGAGAAATATTTTATATATACATACATACACACACACACACACACACATACACACACACATATATATATATATGTATATAAAAGAAAATGTATGCACAAGAAAAATGTAGAAGAAAGTAGTTGACTTTTACGTATAGCTCTATAGTTAATCTTTATTTAATTATTTGCAATTGGCTATGTAACAACGCGATTTAACGGTGCAGTAAAATTTCCAATATCGAACTATTGGACAAGATGAGGGGCGGAGGGGGAGGGGTGGGAAAGGAAGAGAAGGAGGAGAAGGAGAAGAAGGAAGAGGGATGGGGTGGGGTTAGGGAAAAGAATAATGACCGGTTTCGATTGAACCAGATAGAAATTACTTAATGCTACGGCATTCTAGTTTCCGGACTGGACTTGCGTATACTTGCGAGCCTAGACTAGAATCTTAATGACAGATTACGTTAATACGCAATTACTTTACTTATACGTATGATATAGGCTATTGATCCTTCGTTTGTTGGTATTCGTATTGAAAAAAAAAAAGGAAAGAAAAAAAGAAAAAAAAAAGCTATTAATAATAATAATAATAATAATAATAATAATAATAATAATAATAATAATAATAATAGTAAAGTATGTTACTTATGTTACTTTTAACTTGAACTTTGTATCAGTGAATAAATGCGTTTCTTTTGATTTTTCATAACCATTATAAAAATTGACGTGATTTTTCAGACCTTTAATATTTTTATATTTAAATAATGAAATGTTAAAAAGACACAAGAGAAAGAGAGAGAGAGAGAGAGTGTGTGTGTGTGTGTATGTGTGTATGTAAATATATTTAATATTGTTTATTCAATTTTGTTTTTTTTGTTTTTTTTTTTTTTTTTTTTTTTTTTAATTTCTTTTTCTGATCAACAAATGATCTTAAAGACATGATGTGTGTGTGTGTGTATGTGTATAAGAGTAGATAAATAATTATTTATATTTAATATTATTTGTTGGAATGTAAGAGTAAAATACCAATGAATTTAAATATAAGTTCAACAAGAATTTTCATCGAACGTTTATATACACTCGGTAGAATCTTGCTAATGATTAAGCAATCCTAACGCCTCTCTATTGCAAATTATACGACCTACTTGCGTTCCCTCTATGAAACGTGAAATTCCGTTGTGACGCTTGGTTTCATTAAAAGGGGAAAAAAGAAAAAAAAAAAAAATTTTTGTTAAATGAAGTTAATTATATTACAAGAGTGGAAAGAACAAAAAGCGAGGGCTTTTTTTTATATTCGTCATGATAGTCGATCGTAATTCATTTAATGATAATGACGATGATCATAATAACAAAGAATACAAAATATTGATGTAACGTAAGATTAAAAAGAAAAAAAAAAAAAAAAAAGAAAGAAAGAAAAAAAGTGGAAAACAAAATAAATACATACGATAGAATATTTTCATGATGTCGATAACAATATCTATTAAATATTCTTAAAATAATTTTGACTTTTAATAAATGTCATTATAATATTTCTTTCAAAAATGATATTTGTATTTTTACGATGATATCAATACTATATATAATATTTTCAATATATACCCCGTATAATATCTTTATGATAAAAACATACGTACGATAATTTTAATATATATATATATATATATTTTATATTTTTAATCTATATAGATTATATTTTTAATCTATGTTCATACCATTTATTATATCTCTAATATATCGATAATGCTTATAATAATTATTACGATGTAATCGATATCGCGTATCAATAATATTTTTTCAACATTCGCGGAAGTATGGTTAACGATTACGGAAACACGTTGGAAATAATTTTCCCATGTATGCATCTACGTAAGACAGGAAGAAGTAATGCGGGAATTGAAAACTAATTTCTGCGATGGAAAAATAATAAAAAAAAAAAATAGAAAAAAATAAAAAAAGGAAAAAAAAATAAAAAAAAAAAAAGAAGAAAAAAAATTGAAAAGAAACGAAAGAAAAAATAAAAGAAACGAGAGGGAAAAAAAGGGACAGTCTACTTGACGGTATAGAAAGTAAAATCTCTTACGTAACGTCACTGTGCAAAATCGAAACGTGCGACAAATCGCCTAGAGGGCTAAACAAGAATCTTAAAACGTCCGTCTCTCTCTCTCTCTCTCTCTCTCTCTTTCTCTCTGTTTTTCTCTTTCTTTGTCTGTCTTTCTTTCATTAACGGGGTTAATAAGAATAAATTAAATATTAAAAGAAGGATGAAGAAACCAAAAGTAAAAAAAAAAAAAAAAAAAGAAAAAGAAAAAAAAGAAGAGGGAATTAGTAAGAGACGAATAATGCATAATGGAAGAGATTAAGGAAAAAACAAAAAAAAAAACAAAAAAAAAGAAAAAAGAAGAAAAAAAGAAGAAAAAAGAGAAAAAATGAAAAAGAAAGAAAGAACGAAGATGTAGAAAATGATGAAAGAAAATTCAAGGAAGTTGAAAGAGAAAGGAGACTGTTACAAAAAAAAAAACGGAGAAAGAGATAGAGAAAGAGAGAAAGAGAGAGAAAAGAGAGAAAAAAGAGAGAGAGAAAGAGAAATAAAGAGAAAGAGGTGGGGATGAAACAGTCGATGAGCTACTTTCATATTTTCACTCACAAGATCCCAGAGAAAGTTCTTTAAGATGTGTGAAATCTGTTGAACGGGAGTCATCATTGTTTAACGATGACGCATGAGAAATGAAAAATTTAAAGATACGTACAGATCGAAAAGTATATACGTTTCTAACAATCGTCCTCGATCGCTATACAAGATTTTAAAATTGAGAAGAAAAGGTAAAAAGAAAAGTAAAAAAAAAAAAAAAAAAATGATCGATCCTAACGATTGATTGAAGGACAAAGGAAACGAAAAGAGAAAAGAACAAAAAAAAAAAAACAAAAAACAAAAGAAAAGGAAAAAAGCAAAAATAAACGTACAAAAAGAAAAAAAGGAAAAAACAAATCGACCGTCGAGCTCGTAATAATTCACCAACGCTATTATTAATAATAATAATAATAATAATAATAATAATAATAATAATAAATGATAATAATATTTATTTTGATAATAATAAATATTACGCGTCGGTATTATATTTGAATTTCATTCCATTTTATAAAATTGTTAATAGAAGTAGATCTTTCAATTACGAACAAAAATAAATAAATTGTCGTATGACAAACGACAACAACAATAAAAACAATAATCATAATCAATAATAATAACGATAATCGAATAAAGACAACGAAGAATGATTAATGACTTGTAAGAAAAGATTAAAAGAAGAACAAAACAAAACAAAATGAAAAAATATTAAAAAAAAAAAAAAAAAGAAAAGAAAAAAGAAAAAGAAAAAGAGGAGGAAAAAGCTCAAGAAAAGAAAAAGCATAATTGGAGGTAAAATAAAAATAAAAAAGAAGAAGAGAAAAAAATCAAGGAAAAAAGAAGAAAAACAAAATGGCGCAAGAAATGGAGGAGAACGAAAGAAGAAGAAAAAAAAATTGACGTGTGCGTGTCCGTCCGTCCGTGTGTGTGTGTGTGTGTGTGTGTGTATGTGTGTAAGTACGTATAATATATGAGAATGACACAGAATTACATATAATATAATAAATAAATAAATAAATAGATAAATAAATAAATGAAGTAAAATAATAGGACAAAGAGTACGGAGGAAATTATTGAATAAAACTCACCGTGCTCTATGAGGACGAAGATCAGTAGAAGAAGAAGATAAACAACTCGTTGACCGGCCATTTTTGTCGTGATGTTCGATTTCAAAAAAAAAAAAAAAGAATAAATATTTACTCTTGTCAACCAACGATTAACGATTTCAAGAACGATTTATCCGTGCATATATATATATAAAAATATATATCTTTTTTATTCTATCTATATCTACATATACATATATACACACACACACATATATATATATATATATATATATATATATATATATATATATATATATATATATATATATATGTATTACTATTTATCGTAGTTGTTATTACGACGTTGTTAGAATCAACGTTAAGATAAATACTAGTGATAGTAATAGTTATAGTAATAGGACGTGAATTGTTTTTCTTTCTTTATTTTTCTTTTTCTTTTTTTTCTTTTTTTAAATTTCGTTTAAACACCGACAAGAAGTTTTATATATATATATATATATATCTATATATATATATATATATATATGTATGTATATATATGTTTATGTCTCTTTATCTATCTCTCTCTCTCTCTCTCTCTCTCTATCTATCTCTCTCTCTCTCTCTTTCTCCTCAGCCGATGAGTTTTCGTGTCGAGTCTGTGGTCACTGGCAGAGGCGTTTGCCTTCGTGTCTTATATGAACTCCCCACTCTTTTCTCTGCATTCGAGCCCGCATAGGAAGGCTTAACTACTGGAGAGAATATACGTATATATATGTATACATACATAATATATATATACGCACAGACATACACACACAAACACACACACATACACATACAACGGCAGACAAACAGACAGACACAGACATATACAGGTAAAGAAACGTGCGCGCGTTTGGTTTTCTTCTATCGCGAGGCCTCCTTGCTCTACGGACTCTTATGATCGTGATATCTAACGATTCGAATCCGCATCCCCGACTTTAGCGACTAATTATTAATGAGTAACAATCTAATTACAATATTAACTATCACGATCGAAGCTTTTCTCGATTTTCTTATTTCCATTTGCTGAGATTTTTATTCGTAAGGATTTTTTTCTTCTTCTTTTTTTCCTCTATCTATTTTTTTTTTCTTCTTAATTTTTCCTTTTTGTTTGTTTTTTTTTCTTTTTTTTTTTTTTTTTTGCTCACTTCTTTTCAACTTCAAAGTGAACAAAGGAAGAAATAGAAAAAATAAATATATGTGTGCGTGCGTGCGTGCGTGCGTGTGTATTTATGTACTTTTTGATATTCTCTCACCTTCTTATTATTTTTAATAATAAAAATATTATGATATATGTAAATTGAAATGTGATTAATATTATTCTCGATTTTTTTTTGCATTTGAATTTCAAAAAAAGAAATTTATATATATACATATATATATATATGTGTGTGTGTGTGTGTACTTAAGTATTTTCTGAGGTTCTACATTCTTCGTACTATTATTGATAAAAATTTAATGTCATAAATTAAAATTAATTAATGTTATTACCAATTATTTGTTTTTGGAGCTTCAAAAAAAAAAAAAAATATATATATATACGTATTCTCTAAAGTTCTACTTCTTCTTTAATTGTTAATAAAAACATAATGATACAGATTAAAGTTAATTAATGTTATTACTCAGAAAAAGAGAAAGAAAGAAAGAATGAAAGAAAGGAAAAAAAAACCACAATGATAATAAAAAACTTTAACACAATGTACCAAATTACTGTATATAATTACTTTAATAATTATATACATACATACATACATATATATATATATATATATACGATGATAAATGCTAGCAAATTTACAGTTAAAACTAATGATATAAGTACATATGTATAATATGTACATACACGTATATATTTACTTATTTACTTGATAGGAACATTCGATCTATTACTTACGTATTTACGTACTTACGTGTCCACGTAAGTAAATAAATAAGTAAGTAAATAAGTGAGTGAGTGAGAGAGTGAGTGAGTGAGTGAGTGAGTGAGTGAGTAAGTAAGTGTGTACGTATATGTCTACGACAGGTCTAAAAGATTTTTTGCACGTGCGCATAACGGATCAAACGATGGATAACTGACAAATCATTTCCTTTAGGACCTTTCACAGAATTCGGCGACAGCCTTACCATTTATATTTCAATGTAAAGACACATGTAAATGTTGACACTAGCTTTCTCATACATATACACACAAACACAGACATATATGTATTATATGTACATAGTATCTAACTTTCAAACATAAGAAAGTTTCAAATGTTTTAATATACGTAACAATCAATTAGAAATTGTAAATGATCGATCAAATGTCAAAAAAATAAAATATTTATGATTTTGTCATTTATATATATATATACATATATATAAATAAAAGAACAAGCATATATATATATATACTTGTTCTTTTTATCGTTTTTAAAGGGCAATTGAAAGATAGGAATTATTTTCTCCGTAATTGTCTCTTTCATCCTTTTCTCTCTCTATCGTAGATACTTCCTTTACTTTTTCTAGTTTCATCGTCTATGTATTTGCATGTGTGTATGTGTGTATATATATATATATATATATATTGGCCTTCCACAGACTCCAAGAAGTTATCTTTCTCTCTGAGCTACGTGTCACTAGGCAAGCGAGAGAGCGCTCGCGCTATAGGTCGGTGAAAACAACGGTGAAACATTCTCAAGTAGTTGGATGAGATTTCCCGCGAGACAGCTTCTCTTATTCGATATATAAGCATGTATAACAACGTATACATTTAAAAAAAAAAATATATATATATATATATAAAATGTATATATATTAGGTTGGAAACTATGAAACGGGCGTTGAATGGGGATATATAACTAAACAAAAACGCCCGTTTCATAGTTTCCAACCTAATATAAAAATAAAATACAAAATTTTTATATAATAGAAATATTAATATTATTAGATATGAATAATAATATCTTGATGCAAGCAAATGCGTTAATTCACTTAAGTTATATTTCACAAATTTTAATTCAAATTATATAACGATTAATGAAAATTATATAACGATTAAATTAATCTTAGGTCGTAATAAACGCCGAATAAAAATTCATGATTGCGCGATATAAATGATAACAACAAAAAAGAAAAAAAAAGGAAAAAAAAATGAAAAAAGAGAAGATAAATAAATACTAAAACAAGAAAGGAAAAAAAAAAAGTATTAAACTATTCAATATTCTTTTGATTTGCGCCTTTGTAAGATTTACTAATTGAAATTAAACGATATCAATGTCGTCGTGACATTTTTTTCCATTTCTTCTTTATTTTTACATATGTCACTCTTATTTTTTCTTTCATTTTCGTGCAAAAACAACGAACAATGGGCGACAATATTTGAATTAAAATTTATTGCGATAAAAAAAAAATATATATAAAATAGAGAAATCTAGTGAATAATGACAATTAATATTTATATTTAATAATGAATATGTTCGTATAGAAAACAATGTAATTAACGAAACGATAGAAATTAACTGAAAAGATCGACGAACTTCCGTGACTCTAGGCGAAATCCGTTCAAAAGATCTTAGCTTTATTTTCTTATGCAAGCCAGTAAGAATGAGACAGTGGCTCGTTACTCGAAAAGATTATCTCAGTGATGCTCGGTGAGAATGGTCACAAGAGAAAAGGTAAAAGATATATATATATATATATATATATATATATATATATACACATACATATATATATATATATACACATACACATATAGATATATACTATATATATATACATATATATATATAAGAATGAAACAATGGCACCTAGTTACGAAACACTCTCGTCATAACTATGGCCGATTTTCATCCAATCCCATCCCTCGTAACAAGTTATTCGCTTCTAATCTTCTAATCTCTAAGATTGGAATTGTGAGTCTGAATGATTACACTGGTACATTAATTACACGTAAAACTTTCTCGTTTCGATTTAAAATATTGTGTATTCTTTGGAAAATAGAAAAGAAAAGAAAAGAAAAGAAAAGAAGAAAATTAAGAAATAACTATACACATTTTTTAATTGTATTAAATAAATATATAATGTATTGTATAAAGTAAATATATTAAATGATAAATATATCAAATATAAAATCGTATTTTAAATAATTCTCAATGATTCATTCATACATACTCGTATTAATATTCATTTATTTTCTAGAATCATTTAAAATACATATACGTCTGTTGTAATAATAAACACGTGTATTCTTCGATGTATAAACTTCGCCTGATAAGAGGCAACCCGTTATACGTCCGACATAAAATGGTTACGTTCACTAAAAGAAAATACCGATAGGGGACGGATAGATCGATACACGTGAGTAATAATTTTGAACTAAATCTTATCGATTGAATTATTTTTATTTTCTTTTTTTTTTCTTTTTTTCTTTTTTATTCCTTTTTTATCATTTTTTTTTTTTTTTTAATTATTATTTAATTTAATTAAACGTTCTACAAGAGTTTCTCTACTTACACGTTCGTTTTTTATTTTCAATAAATGAAACCCGTACTATCGGAACGCGTGTTTAATAGTTGTATAAAAAAAAAAAAAAAAAAAAAAAAAAAAAAGAAAAAATCAACATGATTATAAAACATACGGGAGTTAGTTCGATTTTGAACGGAGAAATCCCTTTTTAATTCTCATCTTAATCACCGAATAAATAATCCTTGTCGTATCTTTCTCGTACCCTTTCGAATTAACGACACACAGATAACCGGGGTTAGTTATAAATGAAAGGGTGGGGATGGAGTGGGGAGGTATTCGTAACAAACGTTCGTAAAATCTTGCGAACTCAGGCTAAAAAAAATATCATTAAATAAGTTCCCTCGTTCGTGAGGTAAGATTAAATTTAGTAAGAGAGAGAGAGAGAGAGAGAGAGAGAGAGAGGGAGAAAGAGAGCGAGAGAAAGAGAGATATAGCAATGTAAATTAAGTGTCGTATTATATGTACCCCTCTTATCTTGGTGCTTGCTTACATGTATTTGAAGACTAACGACGTGCGTTCTCATTTTGAATTTTTTCAAAATTCACGATCGAAAATCAATGCTTGATTATATAATATTAAATATCGAAGGAAAAAAATGAAAAAAAGGAAAAATCAAATAAAAATTATTACATTTCTCTTTCGTAGCGACTTACATAATTTTAAAGAATAGAATCGAATAAAAAGAAAGAAAAATATAATAATCGGCACGTATTAATTATATTGCAATTAAGTACGTTAAGGAAACGATAAAAGAAAAAAAAAAAAAAAAAAAAAAAAAAAAAAAAAAAAAGAAAAAAAGGAAAAAAAGAAAAAGAAATATCTAAAGAACGTATCAAATTATCGTAATTGTATATCTATAAATAATAAAAGAAAATATTAATTCGATTAATTATTCCGCTTGTTACGTACGTATAAATAACAATTATGAATATTAAATAATGATTTTAATTGGAGACAATAGTAGAAAATAAATTTGAGAGCCTCTGAGAGACTCGTGGATGAAGAAAGTGTTGCCAGTCGTTTGTGCTGCTATGACCCGGAGAGCAAGGACCTCTGGTCCTTGACGCGCTTAACTTCTTTTATTTCCTTTTCTTTTCGTTTCTTTTCCATTTTTTTCTTTCTTCTTCTTCTTCTTCTTCTTCTTCTTTTCCATTTTTTTTTATTTCATTTTATTTTTTCCCGTTTCTTTTTTCTTTACATTTCGTTTGATTTCTTTTTTCTTCTTGCACGTAGACTGCTTGACCTTCTCAGCAGTAAGAATTCCCCAATCCTATTCGTCCTTTGGCGTCCTTTTTAATTGTTTTCTCTCTCTCTCTCTCTCTCTCTCACTCCTCTCCCTACGTTTTTTCTTTCTTTCTTTCTTTCATTCTTTCATTCTTTCATTCTTTCTTTCAATTTTTTTTTTATTCTTCTTCCTTCCCTTCAATCCTGAATCTACTTCGGAGAAAAGGATACGCTTCATTAGAGTGAACAACCATAACTACAATCGAACAACTTATCTCTTTTTGAGGGACGAATAGAGAGAAAGAGAGAGAGAGAGAGAGAGAGAGAGAGAGAGAGAGAGAGAGAGAGAGAGAGAGAGAGAGAGAGAGAGAAAAGGAAAGAAAAAGAAAATGGACAAACATAACGTCAATGATTTATCATTAATTTATTTCGCGTGAAATTTGAATTTATCAAACGACAGGACAAACCCACAACGTATCGAGATCTTTCGAGAGAAAAAAAAAAAGAAAACAAATAAAAAAAAAATATATATATATATATATACAGGATGTCCAAACAGTATGGAACTAAAAATTTATACTATATATTATTAGAGATCAAATAAATGATAAAAGTTTTTATATACTTATGTTCAAAAATGTTTTATTGAAAAGATATATTGCTTTCAAATATATTAGGTTGGAAACTATGAAACGAGCGTTTTTGTTTAGTTTTTTTTTTTTTATTTTCATTCAACGCCCGTTTCATAGTTTCCAACTTAATATTTATGATTTATTGTTGTAGTTATAAGAAAGCTATGAAAATTTTTTCCTTTACAAGAACGCTGACTTTCATTAAACTCTTTCTATAATATATCAATTGTATCGGAAATAATAACAAATGCATTTTGAATAGATTCCCAAAGTTCATTTATTGTTTTTATCGTTTTTTTTTTTTTTTTTTTTTTTTTTTTTTTTTTTTATATAAAATAACTCTTTTCGCATGATCCTATAAATAAAAGTCCAGAGACATTAAGTCAGCTGATCTTGCAAGGCCAATTGATTGTTGGCTCAATCATTAATTCGACGATTGGAAATAAATCATACATATTATTAAATGCATCTTTCTTTTTAATAAATCATTTTTAAACATAAGTTTATATGAACCTTATTTCATTCAGTTGATCTCTGTAATACGTAATACAAGTTTAATCTCATTACTTTTTGGACACACTGTATATATATATATATATATATATATATATATATATATATATATATATATATATATATATATAACAAAGAAAATAAAGAAGGAAAAACAAAGAAAAAGAAAAAAAGGAAAAGAAATCGGTATTCGATCATACGATTCGTAACAATTGAATTTGTACAAAATTCAATTAAAATCTTTTTGATATGTTCAATTCCATCTACACTTTTTCTTCCCCCACCCCCTGCCACCACCTCTCTCAACCCATCCATTTCTAGGTATTTCAATTTTTTTTGTCAAGATTTAAACCGAGGACATCACCTATACGTCGATGCAAGTCAAAATGAGTATCTTCTTTAAAACTCAAAAAATCAATTTTTATATACTTCGAATTGCACATTGAATTTGATTCATTATAAAAAAGAATCAACATGCATACGCATTATACATAGTAGTAAATACTCCGATAGTCTTTTATTAAAATTAAACGTTTTCAATTAATGAAGAACTTAAATTTTAAATTAAAAAAAAAAAAAAAAAAAAGAGAGAAAAAGAAAATTTTTAATCTCGGCAAAAGAAAGGAAAGAAAACAACGATAAATGGAAAAGAAATTTTAAAATCCTTTCACAATATATTTTCATACGAGTATGATTAACGAGAGAGAAAAAGAATAACGAAAAAGAAAAAAGAAAAAGAAAAGAAAGGAAAATTAAGAAAATTGCGAAAAGCGATGAAGAAATTTCCCCTTCCTCCTTCACCAAAAAAAAAAAAATAAAAAAAAAAATAAAAATGAAATAAAAAAAAGAAGGTCCCTGATATATTGACAAATAGTTGACTGATTTTATGTTTGCACAATGCACATAGTACGTGCACTTTACGTGCAATTATTGTTATGATATAAAATTGTGTAAGTTGTTACTATAATCTTTTATTTTATTTTATTTTATTTTATTTTATTTTTCTTTGTTTTTCTTTTTTCATAGATACACATTCATATAATTAATTTTGATAGTAGTAATTTTCCTATATCATTAATATTATAATGACGATTTTATCGAATTTAATTAATGAATGAATCATTAATTAAATTATGAATAAATGAAATAGATTACTTTTTCCAAATGATATTCAATGTCAACAAGATTTTAATTACGAACATTAGAACAGGAATGTATGAATATTAGAAAAAAAATTAGAAAAAAAATTTATTTGCCAGAGATTAGATGGAACGTCGAGTTTCGTTAGAATTCTTTAGTTTCGTTTCGTTTCTTTTCTTATTGTTTATATTTTTTTTGGGGGCGGGGGGGGGAGGGAATTTTTTTAAACATTCGATATACGAAGAAGAAGAAAATCGGAAAAAAGAGAAAATGTATGTTTTTGAATAACTATATCAATTATTGATATTAGCTGTGCCAGTGAAATAATTTATTACGTCGATTATTTCTACTCGAGTCGATATATCAAACGAGAAAATTGAAACGTTCGCCTTAGGCGTTTACGTTTATTAAATGCTTGTACACGGTCGGATTGAATATAAATATGTCGGTGATAAAGTAAATCGTTGTTAACCAAGTCACAAAGATATTACAATTTTCCTTTTAAAGATATCATTCATTGTATTTGATCCTAAACGGCTTGCAGGATAAATAAAAAATTACTTTATTTTGCGAGACGAGATAGTATACACACACACACACACACACAGAGAGAGAGAAAAATAAACACAAACACATATGCGTACGCACGTCAAGTATGTAATTTATCTTATCAACAACTCCCTCTCTCCTTTTACCGCCCCCTCCCCCACCCACTCTCCCACCCTCCACTCTTACTCTTTCTATCTGTCGGATTACAACCAAGCGAAGGCGAAAATAAAAAGAAGAAAAAAAAAAAATTGAAGAAAAATAATGATGATATAACAAAGTAAAGGAAAAAAAGAATAAATAAAAAAAGAAAAAAGAAAAAAGAAATAGGAAAGGAAAAAAAATGAAAACAAAAAAAAAAAAATAATAATAATAATAATAATGACAATGTAATAATGAAAAAGAGAAAAGAATGAACAAAAAAATATAATGCTATAATAACGAAAAAAAAAAAAAAAAGAAAAAGAAATAAAAAAAGAATGAAAAAAGAAATAATATAACATAATTGATTTCATACTCTACGCGAGTGAACGTGTGTTTATTGATTGTTCATTCTTTTTTTTTTTTTGTTCTATTTCCTTTTTCTTTCTCTCTCACCTCACTCCCTCCCCTCCACGTCATCCATTCCACGTTCATTCGATCTTATTTATTTCATTCTTTTTTGCTTTCATTTTTTTTTATTTTCTTCTTTTTTCCATTTTTTTCTTTTTTCTTTCTTTTATTTTTTCTTTTTACGTATTATCGAAATTGAAGCAGTTCGCAAGGTCAAATCGATTAATTACACTTTTAGAAATTTTTGTTCTGAAAAATTTAAATGTCAAAGGGACTCAACATCTAATAAAAGTTTTCACTTTTAATACGCATAACAAATTTATCATAATTTTTTTCCATTTATTTAAAATGGTATCGTCGAACGACGAGAATTTTCTTGATACCGTCGAATGAAAAATAAATTTTCTTTAAAAAAATCAATCCGATTAAAGTACATAATGCATCATAAAGTACTATGATGCATCGTAAATCAATTACAATTATGCAATACAATTTGCACCGGGCAAATTCATCATACACTCTACGAAATTATATATTAAATCGATATTTATATATTAAAAGGGAATTTTGACAAAAGAAAAGAGAAAAAAGAAAAAAGGAAAAACAATTTACATTATTCCATCACATTTCTTCATTTTTCGTATTACGAAGCTAATCGATTTGCCAAGTGAACGGCTCATTTGTCTCTCTCTCTCTCTCTCTCTCTCTCTCTCTGTCTCCATCTCTTTGTCTCTGTCTAATTGAATAAATTAAATAATAAATTCTTTTATAATAATACCTTTCTATTCTTTTGTAAGACATTCGAACGGATATAAAAGATTTAGCGTTAGTTCTTCGTCGCATTCCATCCTAGATTCCACGGTTGTTCTGCTTTAAACGAAGAGCAGAGGGGGGGGGAGGAGGGGGAAGAAGAGCAGGGGCGGTGCGGGGGGGGGGAAGAAGAGCAGAGGGGGTGGGAGATATCTACACAACAACAGGACTCCACCGGTCTCATCGCGACCGGTGGCGAACTACAGGGCCCCGCAGAAAAGGAAAAAAAAAAAGAAAAAAAAAAAAAAGAAAAAAAAGGGGAGCAAGAGCTACGGGGCGTGGCTTTTAAGACGAGAGCAAAAAAGGAAGTCGTAGAGAAAGGGTTAAGGATGACAAAGACGGGGACCGTCTTGCGATCTCCGAAATAGGAGGGGGTAAGGTGGTAGAAAGGGGTGTTGGAAATAACTTCAGTCCTTCCTCTCTATCTCACGAAAAAAAAAAAAAGAAAGAAAGAAAGAAAGAAAAAAGTAAATAAAAAGCAAGAAAAAAAGAAAGAAAGAAAGAAAGAAGAAGTCCTACGATATATTAATACGAATAAATTTGTACGAGATTAAAAGCGTCTATTAGATGTAACTTAGAATTTTGTTAAAATTCTTTAGTTCTTTTTTCTCTCTCTCTTTCTCTCTCTCTCTCTTTTTTTTTCTTTTCTTTTCTTTTCTTTTCTTTTCTTTTCTTTTTAATTTAACATACGTGTAATAATATCCAATCGTATAATCATTTAACTCGATTTATAATATTAATGTTTCTAAATTTTTTATTAGAATACTATTTTAATCCTTTATTATATATAGATATATACGCATATAATTATATGTATTTTTATTTGTTTGTATGTATTAAATAAAGAAGGAGTTAAAATTGACATTTGCATTATTTAAAATGGAATGGGTTTTATTCCGGTCACGTTAAAAATCCTGAAAATGTCTTCTTGATTTCGTAGAGCGATTACGTGGTGTACGTAAGAGTAACAACATCGTTGAAAACTATGGTTGAACTGTTTTCAAAGAACGGTCATTGTCTTCAACATAAGAAAATTCAAGGTGAATACGCTTGTTTTGAGTCACCAGCAATTTATATCCATTCGTAATGCTCTCGCTTGATTAGAGTAATACGTGTATTTCTTACTTTTGAACGTTCGAACATACATGTTTTATATAGTATCCAAAGCTAATCGTTAATTAAATGATAAAATAATAAAAAAAAAAAAAAAACGTTACAACTAATTATATTATAATGAAACTGTGAAGTAATAAAATATGTATGTGTCTATATATAATCGTATTATATGTACCTATATTATTATAATATATAATAATGTAATCATATATATGTATATATATTATAATATATAAATATTATTATATATTATATATAACATATTAGAATAAATAATAAAATAAATAATAATATAAATTACAATAATTATTCTAAAAGTGATTAATTTTAATGGTATATATATATATATATGTATATATATATATTTACTTATATAACTATATAACTATATAACAAAAGTTATATATATATATACATACAACTTTTGGAGAAAAAGAAAAGGAGAAGTACGTAAATTATCCTGACAGAATTTATACGTGAGCGAGATTAAAAGTAATCCGGAACAGTGTGTAAACTTATTCAATGATAAATATTTAAGACTAAGGCTGTGCCAAGAATTCACGAAAATTCCATACATTACCGTTACCAACCTGAGATATATATATATTTCGGGTTGATATATATATATATATATATATATATATATATATATATATATTTAACTTTCAACAATTATAAACTTCACTCTTATATATATATGGAATCTGAAGAACAATCTCCATTTTGGATAATACAAATATCCTAAAAATTTGTATTTTTATTTTTTATTTTTTATTTTTATTTTATACTTTTATATTTTTATATTTTTATTATTTTATATTTTTATTTTTATTTTTTATATAATTTAAGAATATATATATATATATATTCTTTAATTTTTATAGAATATAAAATATAATATATATAAAATATAATATAGAATATAATATATATATATATAAAAATATATATATATATATATAATAACACAAATATTCTAAAAATTTATATTTTTATTTTTTATTTTTTATTTTTATTTTATATTTTTATTTTTATTTTTTATATAATTTAAGAATATATATATATATATTCTTTAATTTTTATAGAATATAAAATATAATATATATATAAAATATAATATAGAATATTATATATATATATATATATATAAAAATAGAAAAAGAAAGGGATTACATAAAACTTATGTTTCCTTTTATCGTTTCAAATCGTTTCAACTAACGAATGACGTCTTTCCGGTTGTTCTTACGTCTGAGAAAACACGAATAATCAAAAGACCAGATAATAAATAGGACGATGAGCCTCTCTCCAACGATCGGCTGGTCCAACTGTTTCCTTTTACCAAAGTGAGAAAAAGAACAAGAGAGAGAGAGAGAGAGAGAGAGAGAGAGAGAGAGAAAGAGAGGAGGTAAGAAGAAATAAAGAGGAGATAAAGGGGAGAGAAAAGGAAAGAAAAGAAAAAAAAAAGGAAAGAAGAAAACAACGAAACAGAAAAAAAAGTTGTAACTTCCCTTATTGAAGAGGAACTTGGTCCTCCTGGTTCGTTGACATCGAGAGATATGCATTTCGAAAACGAGTCTTCTTCGTAAGAAACCATACTCTTACCAGTGCATTTACCTCTTCCATGTCTGCATTTTTTTTTTCAATTCTAACAGGTGGTACTGGTCTACCAAATTCTCTTTTTCTCTCTCTCTCTCTCTCTCTCTCTTTTTTTTTACTCTCTTCTTTTCAATTGCTTTACCTGGAATTTTTAAATGTTTTAACCCACGCTCATACCAGTGTGGGCGATTGCAGTGTCTCGAACAAAAGTTCGGACATTGCTATTTATATCGATTTCGATGATATGTACAAGAAAAAAAAAAAAAAATACAAATAAATAAATAAAAAGAAAGGAAAAAAGAAAAGTATTTTGAGAAAATGTCATTGTTATAATCGGTTCATGCTAGTGGTAATCATAAAAAAAAAAGAAAAACAAAAAAATGGAAAAAAAAAGGAAAAGGATCATCGTTTATAAATGTTAGAAATTTTAATCTAATGTATTACGTGATTCATGAAATGTTTCATAAATAATTGTATTAAAATAATATTATAAGAAATTTATTGTTGGATCTTAAAAAAAAATTTGAATAAAATGTTTGAATTCATTGAAACCGTAAACTACTCCTGATGACGTTTCGATGACATTGAACGATTCAATGACGAAGAGGATAATTATTAAAGTAAACTAATTATTTCTGATTCGGTAAAAAAAGCAAAAAAAAAAAAAACAAAAAAAAAAGGAATAAGAAGAAAGAAAAAAGAAAAGTTTAAAAAATACATGATTGATGATTACATGAAATTTTTTTTCTTTTACATGTCGTCAAATAATTTCACGAAAAAATAAAAAGTAAATTGAATCAATTGAATTAATATTTTACGTATGATATAATTAAAATTGTCAATTAATATTTCATTAAATTAATAAATAATAAATAATATTATGACAAATAATAAAATAATAAAGAAAGAAATTGCGAGATGATTATATCTCTGTAGAGAAAGAGAGAGAAAGAAAGAAAAAATAGAAAATTAAAAAAAAAATATACAGCACGATTAAGAAATTTTTTCTTTTGCATGCCGTCAAATAATTTCACGAAAAAATAAAAAATAAATTATATCAATATAATATTAAAAATAATCGATAATTAATTAGTATTGAATCAATTGAATTAATATTTTACGTATGTTATTAAAATTATCAATTGATATTTCATTAGATTAATAAAGTAATCAAGTAATCAAGTAATAAAGTAATAAAAAAGAAATTGTGAAGTAATTATTTATTCTAAATGAAAGAAAAAAGAAAAGAAAAAAAAAAAAAAAGAAAAAAAAAGAAGAAAAAAAAGAAGTGAAAAAAGAAATAAAATAAAGAAGAAGAATAAAGAGAAATGAAAATTTTATAAAAAAAAAAAAAAAAAAAAAAAAAAAAAAAACACACACACACACACATACGTAAGTACACAGATTTCGTACTGATCATTCATGTGAGACGAAATTGTTTTTCTTATCTTTTCTTTTTCTGCCTCCTCCTCCACCTCCACCTCCTCCTCCTCCTCCTTCTTCTTCTTCTTCTTCTTCTTCTTCTTCTTCTTCTTCTTCTTCTTAAGGAAGAGCTACGGATGAGCAACGACAGGATAGAGGCGGAGTATGCCTCCTTCGCGCGAACTTGTGGGGTCCTACGGCCATGTAATTGGGATCCTGTGGCTCCTGGCAAAACTCGATAGTGGGGGAGGCCCTATGTAAGCCCTCGAACGGCCGAGGTCCAGCCCATCCAGCATCAGGACATCGTACCAAGGTCGTCCTGGACAGTACGATTACGATATATACTGGACTATTTGCGATCATCACAGTTTGCATATTTGAAAGATCAAATTTTAATTTTTATATTATCGTACATTTTCGTCAACGTTCTTTGTAAATTCGTAAGAAACGAGTGAAGAATTTTTGGGCAGAAAAAAAAAAAAAAGAAAAAACAAAAAAGAAAAAGAAAGAAGCAATTTCTTTTTTTTCTTTTTCTTGATCTCTTTTTCTCTTTGTTCTATTTTGTTTCCTGGTGGGTGTAAGGGGGAAAAAAAAAAAATTGAAAAAAAAAAAAAAAAAGAAAAAACGAAACAACGACAGCTTTGTTCGTTGCTCTTGGTATATATACATATATTTATATATAGAATAAAAAAAAAGAAAAAAAAAAAGAAAAAAAATAGATAAAAAAAAAATTATATACATACATACATGTACGAGATGAAGTTAGGATTCTTGCTCGTTTTATTTTATATTGGCGTTAGTATAGCCACGAGAAGGAGCAGATCGACAACGTCTGCAACCGGAGTAACGTCTACGACATTGAAGGATGACGATGAACTGAGCTATGCGGAATCAAGTGAAGGTAAGCGATAATATATATATATATTTTTTATTTTTTATTTTTTATTTTTTATTTCTTTCTTTTCATTTTTTTTTTCGCTTTGTCTCGTTAATTCAGAAAATTTCTTGTTTTCTTACTTTACGTTACGTCACATTGCGTTATACGTACGTATTACTGATAACATTAACTCTTAAACGTGCGGGATGTCATAAGTTGTTATATATTTTTTGCTTCATTTTTCTTTTTCTTTTTTTTCTTTTTTTTTTCCTTTTCTTTCTTCCTTTTTTTTCTTTTTTTTTTTTTTTTGGTTAATTGTAATAATTTTTAAATGCAATTAAATATGTGTTTAAATTTAAATGACATATCAAACGATACGAGAGATTATTTGTTCGTTTTCTATTAAAAATTTTCTCATAATTAATTCTTTTTTATTTTTTAATAAATAATAATATAATTTGTTAATAAATAATTATGAAAGTAAGTCGTTTGACAAATTGTCGAATGAATTAATGATTGATAGTTATTTTAAAAAAATATATTTTATACATTACAAATATATACATATGTATGTGTATATATATATATATTTTTTTTTTTATTAAAAAAGATATATACGTAAGAAAAAATTTCGAAAGAAATTAATTAATCACGAATATTCATATTTTTTTTCTTTTTTTGTCATTTATCATCGTTCTAAATTAAAAGAACATTTGGAATGAATTATTATAATATTATATATTCATTTACAATTATCAATATATCAATTCAATTTATTTTTATACTTTGCATGGAATTATTTGAAGCCATGTAAAAAAAAAGCGAAAGAAAAAGAAAAAAAAAAGGATAAAAAATAAAGTGAAAATTTTATAATTGTTTACAGAATTGGAACACCCATGGGATAGCATAAAGTTACAGAAATTGGATGGCCGATCGAATGGTTGGTCGAACGATCATAATTCAACAGCCGACAATACCTTAATTATTAGCCGTGACAATAGTGGAATAATCGAGGGAAAACAATATGGCGAAATACCAAAACCAATTTCCATACCAAATCCAATTTCGCCAACTTATGTGCCTTCCTCGCAACCACCATTGCCACCGTCCGGTTGTTTAACATCTAGGGGACAATTTTCAAGTCAGAAAAATTGTGCTAATTATTTGAATTGTTGGGACGACGTTGTCATCGAACAAACATGTCCTAACGGATTGTTATTCAATGATCTCACCAATTTCTGCGATTTCGATTACAACGTAAATTGCGGCAACAGACCATTACCAACTCCGAGTAAGTACGAGGTCAAATGAAAATGAAAAACAAAAACAAAAAAAAAAAAAAAGGAAAATAAGAACTAAAAAGAATTAATAAAAAAAAAACAAAGGGAAAAATTCTCTACGATGTAAACTGATCTATTGTTGTTCTTCTTTTTTTTCTTTTTTTTTTTTTCTTTTTTTTTATTTTTTTTATTTTATTTATCTCACGCACGTACAGAACCACCATTACCGCCGGGGTCAAAGTTATGCCCGGATCCATACGGACGTTATCGTAGCTCGATGAACTGCTCGGAATTCTACGTTTGTCTTGCCAATAAACCCATCAAGTTCGGTTGTCCTCGTGGATTGGTCTACAATGACGTAAGCATTTTGATATATCTTATGACATCCTTTTTCGAATATAAAATGACATAGGTAACATGGAAAAAATTAAATGTCGTTAGATAGACGAGTTAAAAATTTTTATCGCAATAGCAATTTAATGATTTATTAAATAAATAGATAGACGTATGTATACACGCATATTCCGTTTATCTCAAAAAAAAAAAAAAAACAAAAACAAAAACAAAAATGTCATTGAATTTTGAAAAATAAAAAAGAATATATATATACGCACATATAGTTCAATATTACAAAAAAAAAAAAAAAAAGAAAAATAAATAAATGAATCAGTCATCGAAATTTCTAAAAAAAAAAAAGAAAAAGAAATAAAAAAGAAAAGAAAAGAAAAGAGAAGGAAAGAAAATTGGCACCCATATAATTAATGTCTCCCTTTATATCGAACGAATCTATGAACCGAATTTATTTTTTTAATCTCTTGTTATTTCTTTCTTTTTTTTTTCCCCGTAATTCCAGATATCATCAATTTTTCGAGTTATCTCTTATTTCATATACAATACGTAGACATATAAATATTAATTATTATTCGATTTTATTTCATTGTTGATTTTATTTCTTTGTTTAATTTCATATTAAATATTATTTTCCATCAGGAATTAGGAGTATGCGATTATCTACGTAACGTTGACTGTAAAGGTAGTGCAACGCCAAAACCTCAACAATCAACGACTCAATCTTGGTCACAATCGTCCGTTTCTATTCAATATCCTCCATCTTATCCATCGCAATCTCCTTATCCGACCCAACAACCATCTTACATTCCTCAGCAACCAACAAGACCAAGTTCCCCTTATCTCGGTAGTTCTTGGGTTAGTAACGTCAACGGTGAATTATGGCAGCAACGTTCCGGCAACAACGATAGAGAATTAGAAAAGGAGGAGGAAGAAGAAAGGGATAGTACGGCCTCGAGGAAACCGGAAATAATCGAGGAATTATCGGAATCTTCGAGTATAACGAATCCATGGACTATACTTCATACAATACCGGCGTCAATGAGTAAAATTCCATGTACCGATGGGGATCTCCATAAACTCGATGAAACTTGTACAAGCGTACTCGTTTGCAGAACTGGTAGACCGCAATTAGTCAGATGCACGACGGGAATGATCTACGACAGACCGACCGATTCCTGCAAACCATTTACGATTGCCAAATGGTATGTATATTTATTTATTTATTTTTATTTTTTTTTTCCTTTTTTTTTATTTCTTTTTTTTTTCTTTTTTTTTTTTTTCTTTAATTTTATTACGAAATTATTCTATGATGTTACACGATGATAGTTCACCGTACGAAAAAAAGAAGGGGAGAAAAAAAAATTGACATATCGGTCGTAATATTGTTAAATTAAGAACGATACGATATTTCTCGTGCATGAAATATTATTTTAATTTAATCCATCATAAGATTGATAATTTTACAAACGTAATTATATTTATTCATATTTTTAATGAGTTATGATATTTTCGTTATTACGAAAGAAGCGATATTTCATGTACGAGGATATTATTTTTATTTTGTAACCATTGTTTCATTTTATTGACGTAATATTAATTGTTAATTTGTATCCAAAGTTTTCCCATTTTCTTTTTTTTTTTTTTTTTTTATATTTATTTACATTTTTTTTTATATTATTTATATTTTTTTTTTATATTTATATTTATTTTATATTTATTTACATATTGTAATCATTGTTTCATTTTATTGACGTAATATTAATTGTTAATTTGTATCCAAAGTTTTCCCATTTTCTTTTTTTTTTTTATATTTATTTACATTTTTTTTTATATTATTTATATTTTTTTTTTATATTTATATTTATTTTATATTTATTTACATATTGTAATCATTGTTTAATTTTATTGACGTAATATTAATTGTTAATTTGTATTCAAAGTTTTTCCATTTTTTTTTCTTTTTTATTTATTTTTTTTTTTTTTTTAACATAAGTTTAATGACGTACAAATTAATATGATCGTACTTATATATTTCTTTATATTTTTGAACTATCATTTCGTTTTATTGATACAAAATAAATTTTTAATTTGTATTAAAAATTTTTGATAATTTTTTCTTTTTTTTTTTCTCTTAAATACAAGTTCATAATATAAACTTACAAATTTTTACAATATTACTTATATAATTATCTTAAATTTTTCAATTATTATTTTTTTTTTATTGACATAAAATTTATAAGTAATATAAGTTTAAAAAAAGAAATTAATTATCTTTCATTGATCAATTTTTCCTGTTACAATTAGATCTGTTTATGGCAATGAATTTAATTCTTTTTTCTTTCTTTTTTTTTTCAGCTAAATTACGATAAAAAGGAAATCAAAAATTCGTCGAAGGATCCTCGAACGCAATGATGTAATCATTTTTTTTTCAAATTTAGCAATCTCGTTACAACGGTTTTAAAAAAATTCATTATGCATATATATATATATATATATATGTGTGTAAAATAAATCGAACGATTGATTTATAATAAAATAATTAATTAACATTGTATACTTAGAAAGAAATTGACACAAATTTCTTTTCATTATTTCTTTAACGTTAAACACTGACATGTCCTTTTCTTTTTCTTTTTTTTTTTTTTTTTTTTTTTATATATATCGAACCCTTTATAATGAAGCTTAATAACGAAAAAAAGAAAAAGAAAAAAGAAAAAAAAAGAGCTGATTACTTACTTTTAATTTACATTTTTTTTTCCTTTTTAATGATTCTCGTCCCGTCTTTTTAACATTAATTAATGCACTGTGATTATCTTTCTCTCTATAAATTTAATTTGACGAATTAACGCTTCGTTAAAAATAATGAATTTCATTTATAAAATAATAATTCGTCGATTTAGTAAGAATAATGATATCATTATGGTAATTGTATACGTATAAGATATGAGAGAAATAAACCTCGTAATGATTATTTAACATGAAGCTTGACGTTACTGTGTTAAATTTTACGAAACGTCCATTCGCAATAACATATTATCTCATTAAATACTGTCAATGATTAAATTTATAAAATAATTATATCCATATAAAAGATTTTTTTTCAAACGCGTCGATAATATTCTCAAATGGTAACAACGAGAACGTGTTTACGTGAGTATATGTTAGCGTATCAATAGTTTCCAATTTATTCCGACAGAGTGCGCACTCGTAATATTTCTCTGCGGTAATTGAAAAGCCGGCTTTTTTTTTTTTTTTATTATATAAAGCCACATTTTTATTAACATAACGATATATTTTTACGATAAATTTTTTGGTATAAAAAACATTTAATAAAGTGTAAAACATTTCCTATTTTTTTTTTCTTTTTTTTTTTTTTTTTTTTTCATATAAATGGCAGCAATAAACCGGCATAGAAAATATCACTGGCGAAAGGTGTATATATATATATATATTACGAGGTAATTGCGAATAACAATGTAAGTATTTAAGTAAGTAAAACTAGTTACTATTTTATCTTATATATAACGTTAACATTTCAATGCAAATATAACGTTTTCTTTTCTAACGAGTTTGTAGCATTTTTTTATCTTTCTTCCTTTTACTTTTTTTTCTTCTTTTATTTTCTTCTTTCAAGAATCTAATATCAATATATTACTATGGATAAATCTAAATCTAAATCTAAATACAAATTTAAATCTAAATTTAGATTCATATTAATAATATATAATATGATATTATTTGATATTAAATGTCGGTCAACTTGTTTGTTTGTTTGTTTTTCTTTTTTTTTTTTGCTTTTTTTGTGAACATCCAATTGCATTTCAAACGACGATTTCAAATAAGTAAAATGAATAAATAACTCTCTCTTGAAAAAATAATTTCATTCTATTCTTCAAACTTAATTGGGAAATATAATAAATATATAGGGTGTGACATTAAATTCGAAACATCTAAATGTCTCTCGTTATTTATGTTTTTCTTTTTTTCTTTAAGATCATTTTTCTTTACTTTTCTCTTTTTTCTCTTTCTTTTTTTTTCAAAAAATTCATACTAATCGCTATTGTTTTCTTTCTCATTTTTTTTTTTTTTTTAGGAACCATATATTTTTTATTACGTTAATCCATTCATCTCTTAATTAATTAATTAATTGATTTATTAATTATTTAATAAAAACAAATAATATTAATCTATTTATATCGAAAAAATTATTTTGATGTCAATATTTCTATAAAAAAAAAAAAAAAAAAAAAAAAAAAACACACACAATGTACACGTTTGATAAAATTTTATTGATAGCATTGATAAGTAGAAATAGTTAGTAAAATGTTTTTTTTTTTTTTCTTTTATAGCGATATTTAATATCAATCAATGAAAAAAAAAAAAAAAAAGAAAAAGAAATGACCTTAGAAAACAAACAAACAAACAAACAAACAAACAAACAAACAAAATCATCAGCGTTATATTTAATCCATCAAAACGATGTAACTTCTTTCTAAGGACTTTTTTCATTAAAAAAAAAAAAAAAAAAAAAAAAAAAAAAAAAAGAAAGAAACAAATCATGAATAACAAAGACACTTGACCCGTTTCGATTAAATTGTAGCACCCTGTACATCGTGAAAGAAATTGCGAAAGATTAATCTAGTGAAAGTAAAATATGAAAAGGATTAAAGAAAAAAAAGAAAAAAAAAAAAAGAAAAAAAAAGAAAAAAAATATAGAGAAAATACATACCATCGAGAAGAGCAAGAAAATCTATTCTAAACATACACGGTGTAAATATACATATATTTATATCATAAATCAATTGACGAAGATCCATTATTATGGTTAAACCATATATATACATAGGTTAGTATTTTATATATTTATATATATATATATATATATATATATATATATATGTATATATATTAACCTGTAACATGTTTATATATCAAAAAAAGGTTGACCTTTCGATCTATGTTTACTAATACTTTTTTACCCCGTATAGTGTGTTCTATGTACTGTATAAATATTGAATGATTTGTTTTTGAACACCCTGTATATACATATATATATACATATAAAGTTTAGTAATAAAATACTATGATAAACATGTTATACTAACCCACATTAGATGTTGAAAGTGCCCTACTTCATTTTCAATGCAAACAAATGTTATCCATCAAATCCGTGCTCTCGTTAATTATGATAATGATCTAACGAATAAATAATAATCAGATTAAGTTTCTATATTTTGAAAAATTTTTTAATTCTTTTGACTTTAAATTATTAAATAGTAAAAAAGTAATATTTCTACTTTCGTTATCAAATTAATCATGAAAAATTAAAAATAATAATTTTCCGTAATAAATAAAAAAAGAAAAAAGAAATTTATTTTGCAAAAGTTGAATACAATTAAATTTTGTTTTTTATTTCCTTTCAAATCAAGAAAAAAAAAAAAAAAACTACAAAATTTGACTTAAGTCTTAATGTTCGTTATCAAAATAAAGAAAGACAAAATTAAACAAAATTAAATTATCAGCTTAACTTTATTTTATTTATGCACGAGTCATTGGAACATTTCTAATTTTCATTTTTTCAATTTATCTTTTTCCATTTTTTTCTTTTCTTTGTCTCTTCTAAACAACTTTCATAGTACATTATCAAATAATCGTGCGATATTAAGTGGAACGTAAAATCAATTTTCATCGCACATGTCTCATTTTATTTACAATCAATTTATTGCACGACGTTAGTAAATTAGATTTACGCTTTTTTCTTGTTCCTTTTTTTTTCCATTTTTCTCTCTATTTTTTTTTTTTTTTTTTTTCCAACAATAATGCACTTTATTACCGCTCTGTATAATATATCGACAAAAAGAAAAGAAAAAAAAAAAAAAAAAAAGAAAAAAAAAAGAAAAATCCATTTCTATATCTTTATTTCATTTCTTCGATCTTTCTCTTGAAGAACATCATAAAATGATAAGGTCAAAATGAATACAAAAAAAAAACTAGAAAAGAGAGAGAGAGAGAGAGAGAGAGAGAGAGAGAGGGAATAGGAAACAAAAACAAAAAAATGTTAGGAAATGTCGAACGAGAAACTTCTATTTCTAGTTAAAGAAGTGACGTCATTAGCAGGTAGCGCGAATTCTTAAATCGGTTGAATAAATTGAACGTTGAAAACAGGAATTGGGGACTGGTTTTTGTCAAATGTAAAAATTCGTAAAATACATATAATCGTTAAAGAAAATGGCGAATGGTGAATGAGGGTCGTTAGAATAGAAACTTATAAAGAGGGTCAAATGAAATAATAAGAGATTAAAATAATAATATCGGATTAGATTATTCATTCATCTATTATCTCGAAGTAATGATTAAAAAGTTTAAAGTAATGGATATTAATTATGAGAGATATGAAAGAAAATGAGTTGAGAAAGAAAAAGAAAAGGAAAGAAAAGAAATGAAAAGAAAAAATAGATAATAAATAATATATCCTCAGGATATATATATATATATATATATATATATTATTGTACATATATATGTATTAATCTAATTCATTAAATATTAATATAATGAATAAATATTAATAATAAATATTCATGTAATGAATAAACATTAATAATGAATATCAATAATATAAAAATTAATATAATTAATAATAAATATTAATAATGAAAAAAAAAAAAATTAATTATAATGAATAATTAATATATTAATGAGAAATAACTAAAACATATAGTAATATTATATAACATATAACACGTAACAATACTATTATATAAACAATAATTAATGTAATAATAATAAAAATAATAATAATTACTAATTAATATAATAATAATTATTAATTAATATAGTAATAATTAATAATTAATATAAACATTTAACATTAAAAATATTAATTTTCATTGAATATATTTTAATTTTGATCATTGATAATTCATTTACAAAATGATATATATATATATATATATATATATATATTATAATTATTTCATTATTTCATTAATTCATTTCAATCGTTTATATTTAGATTTTCAATCGAATATTACGAATAATCATTGATCGTTAATGTGATTATAATTTAACATTACGTTATTGGTAATTTTCCAATGATAATTATTGTCGTAAACTTTTCGATTTCGTTCGAATATTACGAATAATCTATGATCGTTAATGTGATTATAATTTAACATTACGTTATTGGAAATTTTCCAATGATAGTTATTGTCGTAAACTTTTCACAATGAGTAAAGTAACTTCTGTGAAATCTAACATCTAATCTTTATGCTAGATACATCACTGTAAATCGCGAAACGACGACACAAAACATTGAGAAATATTAACTGTACGTTCGCTTACTTCGATACGAGAATATATACATACATACATATATAAATACATATATAAATACATGTATACAATGCGTTGTAGTAAAAGTACTATCACTCTACGCTTATATCACCGAAAGTAACTTACATTTTGCGAGTGAAGTATCTATCCATGATCAGGGCCGCATATATAAATTCAATGGCCCTAAGAACAATAATATATATTAAATTAATAAATTTATATCGTTTAATAGAATTTATATCCTTTTTCTTCTTTCCTTTCTTTTTTTCTTTTCTTTTTTTTCTTTTTTACCTTTCGTTCTTTTTTTCTCTTTTTTTATTTTTTCTTTTAATTCGTATAAAATCAAAATAAATGATCAATCAAATTATCATCAATGAATTCATTTCAATGTGAAACAAAGTGATAACACGACGTATATATGTTGGGCATTAAAAATAAAATAGATATGAAAAGCAGGTATAGAAGTAAATCGATATTAAAAAAAAAAAAAAGAAAAAAAGAATGAAATGAAAAAAAGACAGAAATGAAAATAAAAGAGAAATTAATAATTATAAATGTTCCTTTTCATCGGATTTTTCACGAACATACGAATCAATGTTTTTGTTCTTCTTTTTCTTTTTTCTTTTCTTTATTTCTTTTTTTTTTTTTGTTGTTGTTTCTTTTCTGTTTTTTGTGATTTTTTTAATATCGTCAATTCGCGAGAGATAAGAAATTTTTGAAAACATTGGCATTATGCATATTGAGTTAAAGTCTGAAGTTTGAGTTTAAAGCACCTTAACGATAAATGCGTCCCTGTTCTTGATCTTGCATTATATCTAAAACGCTTTCTCCTATTCGCTGGATCATTTTAAACGCGATTCACGATGTCGATTAATAGCAATCCCCATATGAAAATAGGGAATCCTTATTAAGTAAGTAAATAAGTAAATAAAGAAAATAATATATATATAATAATAAATAATAAAATATATTATTATATATATATATATTTTTTTTTATACAATAATATAAATATTAAAAAAATAATACATATGTTAAGAAAACAAAGATAATAATATATATATATATATATATATAATATTATATTTATTATATATAATGTATATTATAATATATACATAATTATAAAATAATATATATATATATTTTTAATATATTGTTATATATATTTAAAAAATAAAATATATATTAAGTAAATAAAGAAAATAATGAACGTAGAAAATTAAAAAAAAAAAAAAACAAGAAAACTTTTGAACGTATTTATGAATCACGCGTAAAATCGTATAGTAACGTATTATTATTCGATATTATCGAAGACGATTAAGAGGTCGTAAAAGTTAAATCGTTAAACGTTAGAAGACGTTAAGAAAGATAAATCTAAAAAGGATCTAATGATTTAAAGAGATCTACGTGAATACGTAAATAAGTAAGTAAGTAAGTAAGTAAGTAAGTAAGTAAGTAAGTATGTAAGTAAGTAAGTAAGTAAGTGTGTAAGTAAGTAAGTAAGTAAATAAGTATATTTACATACTTGAGAAAGATTAGGCTAGTTAACTTTCATATAAGAGAGTTTAAGACATACAATAAATATATGAGCAGCGTGAGACCACGAATGGCCTCGACCTTTCAATGGAAATCTTTACTTTATAATAAAACGTTCAATTCTAATATTAGGATATATAGATAAAATCTATCGATCAATCGTTCAATACATATGCACGTAAGCGAAAATTATTATCAAAAAAAAATGAACTGGTTACGTGGAATAAATCGATTCTATTCGATTAAATAGAATATTTAACAAGAAGATTATTTTTAATTGAACATAATTATACATATACACATATACATATATATATATATATATGCATAAAATAACATAAAACATATTTAAATAATATATAAAATATTTTTATATACATTATAGAATTATTTTAATACTTATATAATTATTTTAATATTTATATAATTTGCATATAAAAATATAAAATGTTTATATATAAAAAAACATGAAATATAATATATATATATATATATATATATATATATATATATCTGGGTTTATATACATATATATCTATATATGAAATACATATCAATATGTATCTATATATTTAAATATATATATATATATATATATATATATAGAGAGAGAGAGAGAGAGAGAGAGAGAGAGAGAGAAATCACTACTGTCGTTGAAATAAGAAATGAGGGGGCCTCGATTATGAAATTCTTCGAGACGTAGTTTATGGTGAAGAATTGCCTTTCTCTCTTCCTAATCACCGTCAAAGGACAACGTCCTTTTGACGAAGATGTTGCGTCGCCGAATGTTGCATCTGAAAGTGAAGATTAATCTCTTGCGTTGCGTTGTTCGTTTCTAACCATTTAACCGATGACATTCGTGTTACGTCAGAAAGAAAGAGACAGAGAAAGAGATAGAGAGACAATGACAGAGAGAGAGAGAGAGAGAGAGAGAGAGAGAGAGAGAGAGAAAGAGAGAGAAAGAGAGAGAAAGAGACAGAGAGAAAGTGAGAGAGAGAGAGAGAGATGTACCTACTACTGGTTACATTTCAACTTTTTACATTTCAAGTTCATTTTTTAGAATGAAATCAATCACATTCGTAGAAAGTGCGAGAGACAGAGAGAGAGAGAGAGAGAGAGAGAGAGAGAGAGAGAGAGAGAACGTGTGCGATCTCACGAAACGATGAAAGAAAAAACAAAAAAAAAACAGAAATTTAATTTCCTTAATAAAATATCTACCTACTTATACTTTATATATATATATATATTAAAATATTTCTCTTCCGATCGATTTCGTTCACCCATCGATAAAGTATTATAATTTCAATGATATAACGTCGAAATGATATCAATAAAAAAAGAATAACAATATTCAATAATCATAGTGATAACGTACGACATAATTTTTATTGATGAAATATCAAATAATCTAATCAAATCAAATACTATCAGGTATTAAGTGAAGTCTTAAAAAAGTACGAACTATCTCAGTTGGTTTTATAATATATGAGGGGGATGAAGGTGGGGGACACCTCCTTCCGTCCCTCTCGCCCACCCCCCCCCCACCTCCACCCTCACTGGCCCCTCTTAACACCACGTGGTTCTCTCTCGTCTATGCCTTTGTGCATTAGACAGGCCCTGTGTAAACTTAGAATAGCACAAGGAGAAATAGAGCGAACCGTACGAACGCATTCCTTAAGTTTTATTCGCCGTGACCGACGTGTATGTGTGTTAAAGTTGAAACACGGCTATTCATTTGAACCATCCACACATACACACACACACACACACACATATACACACAAACAATACTTTTAATAATATACCTAGTACATTATATTGTATGTTAAGAAGAAGATGAATAAAAAAAAGAAAAAAAAAGGGAAAAGAAAAAATATCCATTTTAATTGCAAACCGAATAATTATTATGATTATTCGTACATTAGAACATTTATTATTAAAAAAAAAAATATATATATATATATACATATATATGTAATATATAATAAAATAAAAAAAAAAAGTATAAAAATAATATAATAATTGAAATACAAAGATGTGTATTAAAGTGTATATTACGAATATTATTTGCCCCCTTTTTTTTCCACGTACAATTCTCAATTTCAAATTCTTCATTTTTCTTGTGTTTAATCTTGACGAAAGAAAAAAGAAAGGAAAGGAAACAAATAAAAAAGAAAAAAAAAAAAAGAAAAAAAGAAGAAGAAGAAGAAGACATGAGGATTATTTCATACGCACGTTAATCTTCGTAACATTCCGTTCAATTTCAAATTGAATTGAATATTTCTAATATTATTTTTCTTATATGTCTAGTTACTGTGATTTCATAAATTCGCCGACATGTCTTTGATAAAATATAGACAACGGATACAAGGCTGACTTTACGGTTGGACACGTGGGCCGTATGACCACTTGCATTTCTTATGGGTGACACATCGAAGACCGCATGCGTAGGGCCCCTATGTAAGGGGCCCAACTAAAGCGCGAATATGTATGTGAATAAGTAACAGTAAGAAATATATAATACTTAAGTACGTGTAACTATGTACGTGCATATCAACTTGTATAGGATGACCATTGAAAGATTGAACTGTTTGAAAGTAATCATAAATCGTTTTCAATCTTTTTTATTTTCTTTTCGTTTTTCTTTTTTTCTTCTTTCTTTTCTTTTTTGTAGGTTATAAAGTATCTCATGGAAATAAAAATGGCTACGTACGATATACAGTAATAATAATAACAATAATAATAATAATAATAATAATAATAAAAATAAAAAAAGAAAAAAAGAAAAAAATAATAAAAAAAATGTGCGTTCCGAAAAATTATTTCTAATAGTAATAGTGATAATAGTAATAGATAAAATTTATAATGAATTATTTTTTATTTGACGATATAAGTAAGTGAACGTATCGTGAAGTATCGTTTGGAAAATGAAAAAAGAAAATGAGAGATAAGAAAAAAAAAGGATCAAGGAAAGAAAAAAGAAAAAAGAAAAAAGAGAAGAAAAGAACGTAGAAGATCTCGTTGATTCTAGCCCACGTTTCAGCCGACGTTATTTGCGATTCTTTATCTGAAGAGGGAAGGTCTTCGTCGTTGTTTCTGGGTGTGACTCGAATTCTTAGGCTTCTCTCCTTTCCTTTCTCTATCTCCACCTTTCTAGACTGCATAAAACGTACAACACTCTTCGCATATATATATATATATATATATATATATATATATATATATATATATATACATATATATATATATATGTATATGTATATATGTATTTATGTATATATATATATGTAAGTATGTAATATATATGTATATATTATATATATGTATATGTATGTATATATGTATGTATGTATGTATTTATATATATATATTCTGCTATTATATATATTATATGTATATATATTATATATATTATATATATAATATAAATAATAAAAATAATAATATAAAAATAACAAATAAAATAATAATATAATAATATATATATAAAACAAAAAAAATATATATATACATACTCTGTATATATATTCTTTATATATATAAATGTGTATGTATGTATGTTAAAAAAAGTTTTATGATTTTATGATGTCAAATATTTTAATAATACAAAACAATTCAGTAACACTAGATATTTAATGACTTTTAATTTTTCTTATAGAAAATCTTATATTCTTTTCTTCATTAATTAAATTTCTTAATTCGATTTTTTACTTTTTAAAAAATGCATAACACAATATATACACATATATATATATATATATATATATATATATATATATATATATGTATACGTAAATTATATATTTATTTTTATTTAGATTATTTTTATAATCTAAATAACGATTACGATCAAATTGACATTAGTTTTCCACGAAATAATTTTATATATAAATATAATATATCAAATGTAAATGAATCTTTTTGAATTCTATTTGAAAATGAAATATAGATAAAAAGTATTAATATTTATAATAAATTTTATGAATAATTCAAAGCTTTCTTTTTTCATGTGTTTTGAAAAGATTTGAAACCTCAATTATATTTTTTCTTTCTCCTTTCTTTCTTTCTCTCGATAATTCAAAAAACTTCGATAAAAATCCTTTAGAATATTTACGACGAATAACATTCCAATGTTTGCAGGTTCACAGGTGTCCGTCATCTTCGATATGGAATAAACAAAATAATAATACGGTCGATAGATTTTTGAACTTTCTTTTTGTTTGAACTTTCCGAACAACTCAATCTAATCTTTCGATGTTACGTTACTATTACGTATCGTAAACCGCTTAGGAACACGTTTATCGTTTAACTCCATTGCATTTACAAGCGTTTAGAGAGTGTCTTTCCGTTAATAAATATTTGAATTTTCTATCAGCTTTCACTTTATGGATATTCGATTCCTTTAAATAATTCCTCCGTTGGCGTATCACCGATTAATAAAAAGTTCATCGAAAGTGACGATAGTGACTATTATTAAATCCATACTTTCGATTTCTCGAATGCATAAACTTTGAACTTTGAAAAGATATTACAATGCATGCACGAAAAAATTCAGAACGTATTTGGAACGACAATTTAACATTTTCAAAGAAAGAAAGAAAAACAAAAAAAAAAAAAAACAAAACAAAAGAAAAGAAAAAAAAAAGGAAAAGAAAACAATGGAATTGATTTCTTAAATTAAATTTATCAAGTGAATTAAATTCATTTATTATGTTATGAGATTAATTTATTAATTAATTTATTAACAATATTACAGAAGAAATTTGAGATTAATTCGTATTGATAAGTTTGTATTTATTAATTTCTTTCCTTTTTTTTTTTCTTTTCTTTTTTTTTTATTTTTTTTTTTTTTTTTTTTACGATTCAATACTCAATCTCGTCGATCTGCAAATTGGTATATACACATTACGATTGTTAATATAACAATAATTGTATTAATTGTAAACTCGTGTCCTTCATATTTGTCAAAAATTAAAAAGAAAAAAAAAAAAAAAAAAAAAAAAAAGAAGACTACGTAAATAATTAATGGCGGATAGTACGTATTACAACGAAGCTTGAAAATCCGGTTTTCGTAAAATAATGAAAGGAAAGACCGGCTTTCGTGTTTCGCACAAAGGATCTTAGATTTTGTCGAAGGACTTGACGCTTTACAAAGAACCGACTTTCGGACTTCTTGGAAGACATTAAACGACCGTTCAAATACCATCCCAACTGGAAGGATAATTTTAGAATTCGAAAAAAGGACAAAGGAATTGAATTGATATAGATGACTTCTGATAGGAATTTTTATTTTATTATTATTATTTTGTTGTTGTTGTTGTTGTTGTTGTTGTTGTTTTGTTTTTATAACAAACGATCGGCACAAAACCTTTTATGTTCGTACTTATAAGCTCGCTTAAATATAAATCGACGAATTAATTTACTTATTAAGAAATATATAAGAAGTATGAAATTGAGGAGATCGAGAAAAAGGAAACAAGAAAAAAATGAAAAAAAGATTTTTTTTAATTCCTCCTAGATAAATATCAACGAGTTATGTAATAGATAAAGACAACTATTATATTCGATAAATTTTTTAAATGGCTACTGCATTTTTTTTCTTATATGCATAATGCATAAATATGTAAATACGTAAATATGTAAATATATAAAAACGCATGTATGTATGTATGTATGTATATATGTATTTATTTATGTAGCAACGATATACAGGGTGATTATAAATTAATAAGCTGATTGAATATTTCGTTTGTTAGGAATAATAAGGGAAAAAAAAAGAACAAAGAAAAAAAAAAGGAAAACGAAACAAAGGAAAATATATTATTAAGAAAAGTTTTATTATATTAAATATTGTATTTTAAGATTACGAAATAATCCAATTAAACTTAAAATTTAATGATTTCTGATTTTTCTTATGGGGTATCTTGAATTTCTTTTTGTTTTTTTGTTTTTTTTTTTAATTAATAAAATATTTCAATTAGATTTGAAAATTGTATCAAAATAACTATTGATCCAAAGTTAATAATTAACGAGATATTTAATTATGTATGATTTTAAAAAATAATTAAAAAAAAAGAAAAAAAATAAATAAAATAGAAAAAAAAATAAACAAATTGGAAACAAGAAACTAATATTGATTTATAATAACAACAACAAGAAAAAGGAATAATAGCTCGTTTAATTTATAAATGTTCAAAGTTTAAAATATTTTCTTTTGACATGCACGATTGACATTTTGTAACAAATAAATAAATAAAAAAATAAGTAAAATAATAAAAAATTACAAAAAAAAAAAAAAGAAAAGAAGTAGAATACATTGCACGTTAATATATTTATTATATATTTAAATATATTATAATTAAAAAAAAATTAATGAATTAAAAATTTGTCATATACGTTCAATTACAAATTAATTGAATAAATGATTTGTTAAGAGCAATATAAAAAAAATATATATATAAAACACAATCAAGAAAAATTTACACACTGATATCGCATTAACTTCATACTAATTAATAATATCTATAATCATATAATAATATTTCAAAGATAATTGATAAGAAAATTTGAAAATATATAAAGTATCCTTTATCAATTAAAAGAGAAAAATAAAGAAATAAATAAAAATCATTAAATCTTCGATTTAATCGTAACTCGTATATTTTGTAATATCAACTCATATAATACATTATTTTATGAACGAAATAGAGAAAGTAAATGTTTCTTTTAATTTTAATATACGCATACGTTTTCTTTTTATCTTTTTCATTTTTTTTCCATCTATCATACCCCGAAATCAATGAATGATATATTCCCAAATGATCGTTTAATTTATAATCAATCTGTGGATCAATTTGTATATATATATATATATGTATATATTATATTTTAACTTTGATGCATCCTAGAAATTCCAGAATGTAAATTACGCAAGATCAGGATATATTCTATGTAATAGTATTTACTTACATGCTCATGAGATAGCAAGCAAGCTCACTTTGGCACGCCTAAGGTATTGGCCTGGAAGGTATTACATATACTCATGTGTGTGATCATATATATATATATATATATATATATATATATATATATATATATATATATATTCACCATTGGTAAGGTTAACTCCAGTGACATTTTGGACGACTTTCACCGATCAGCCGGTCTGCTTTCTTCTTCTTCTTTTCGTTTGTTAAAAGACGATCGCCCAGGTGCGGTCAAATAATGCGATATTCTACGTAGCACGATAGAAATCGTGAAGGTTATTCATGATCTATATGTATACTATGTTAAACTATGTATCTTATTTGAAATACTTCCATGGATGTACTATTGGCCATGTAAAAGAAACAAGGACGAGGATAAATATATGTACAGTATAATAAATACTACTCACTTACTTATTATCTCGTATTTCATTTTCAATTGAGTTTGCACGATGTTTAACAACTCTTCAATTCATTGTTATAATGTTATATATATATATATATATATATATATATATATATATATATACATATATCATGTACATATAAGCTTGGATTTCTTTCAATTTAATTAAATCACATTGATATTCACGCATACATATGATGATAAAATATAACAGTTATGTACTATACAATAATAATTATCATAGGTATGAAGGAATCTATTGATCTTAGTAATATTTTTTTATGAGTTTATTAACAACAATTAATAAATTTTTTTAATCGATTATTTCTTCTTCTTCTTCTTCTTCTTTTTCTGTTTCGTTTAATTAATTGATTAATCAATCGAATCGTCGAATTACATACATCAATCTTCACTATTTCTATGCAATGTATTAAATTAAGAATTTATTAATATATATTAATTTTCTTTTTTCCATTTTAATTAATCATTTTATTCTTATATTTAATTTCTTATACTTAATTACAACATTAATTTACTTATTTAATACTTCGATATAATTTTAATCGTACTTAATTTTATATATATTTTTCTTTTTTCTTTTTTCAATTTTTCTCTTTTCTCTTTTTTCATTGATCAATCAATCAATTAATCGATCTTTAAATTTTACATCCATATACGCTGTTTCTACATATTAATAAGTGAAATGTGCTGCGAGGAAGTTGACTTTATACGGGACGATACCGTCCTTCGACGGTTCAACCAAATATAAATTTATATTGCGTCGTGTACGCAGGGTGGGATAGGGGAGACGACTGAAGGGATGGAGAGGGGAAGGAGACCCCTGTTTTATATAGGGGGGACCCCCCGTGGCGATCGCCTTTACCGTCTATAGATAAATCCGGCACTGTTGGTGAAAACATTTGCGATATCCTTTAATCGATATTATCCTATATAACTTTTAATTACAATCATATTATCGATACTAAAGATAGTTCGATGATATTTTTTATTTATTTTTACAATCCGTTCGTAGGCCAAATCGATTGATTTCACTTTTTGAAGATTGTTTTTTTCTTTTTTTTTTTTTTTTTTTAAATTTAATTATCAAAGGCACTCGACGGTGTCCTTGCCTTTTTATATTCACAACAAATTTATCATAATTTTTCGTTCATTTGAAAACATGTAAATAATAAAATTAAATAAAATTTATATTATATGTATAATAAATAATAAAAAATAATATATTATAGTACATGTTATTATAAGTAAATAATAATAACAAGAAATATATATGAAATATTTAAATATAAAATTTTTATTGAACATCGAATAAAAAATAATTTATTTCAAAAACCAATCCGATTAATTACGTACGTACTTTAATGCATTATAAATCGTTGCAACGATGCAATTCAAACGGAGCAACATGGCACTTTATACATATTACAATGTTCATTCGAATTCATATTTTAAAGGGGAAATTTTTTGAAGTGCAATTTTTATTACTTCATTCTTTACGTTTCACCATAATTTTCTTTTTTTTTCTTTTTTTTTCTCTTTTTTGTTTTTATGGAATTAATCAATTTTCCAAGCGAGCGGCTGATATTACCACCTGTGATAATTTTTTTTCTTTTTTTTTTTTTTTTTTTTTTTTTTAAAAAATACTCATTATTAATAATTGTTATTTTAATCTAATTAATTATAATTAATAATTTAATTAATAATTCTTATTTTCTTTAATTATTAATATTTTTCTATTTATTTAATAATGAAAAAAAGTGCATGATCGAAAAAAATAAGATAAAATCGTACGATCGAAAAATATGAAATGTCGTAGAATACGACTGAGATCGTAATAAATATCTATATAGAATCGTAAATATTGCTCGAAGGTATAATTGAATTTATCAGTCATGTTGGAAAATACGCAAGGTGAAGGGCAAGGATAATTCGCGTTATTTAGTCAGTAGTATCACGTTTTAACGTTTATTACGATAGACTACGAGGTCGAGTACCTTTCATTCTCATATACATATATAGGCATACATTACATAACTAAATTTATATTTATTATCAAGTTACATATCTCTATATGCATTTTATATATATATATATATATATATATATATATATATATATATATATATATGAATATGTATATAATACATTTTTATATATTCTTTTATGTATACGTTTATATGTATATATATATATAAAATGCATATGCATATATATATTATATATAAGCGAAATTTTAAAAGCATATGTAATAAGTATTAGCGTCATCGATTTAAAATACTTTTAGGAGCCATGACGAAAGTCAACGTAGTAAAGAGAAAGCGAGAGTGCGATAGTGAGACTAGAAAAGATAATAATGTCCTTTCTAATTTAAGTAAATTTCTTTTAGGATTTTCTTTTAATTTATTCGTTCATTATTTTATAATAATCATCGATAAAGAGAGATAGAGAAAGAAAGAAAAAGAGAGATAGAGAGAGATTTATAATAGAACAAAATATTAATTAATATTCATATACAATATTATACAATAATTATTATACATCATATTTCAATGATTTTTATTTGTTAGTTATGTGATATTTACATTATAATATATAAATATATATATATATATATATTTTTTTTTTATATCTGGATATATTCTTTCTTTATTTAGATATAAAATAATTCATTATACGTATATATATATATATATATATATATATATATATATATTTCTTTTTTATCTAGCTTTATCTCCGAAATGGATATATTGTTTACAATGGAGTTTCTCATAAGAGAAGAAAGTGTTCCAGAAAATACTAGTATCGAAGTTCGTTTCGAGTCTTTCTAATAACGTATCATGATCATGCATCGTCATGCTACATGTAGAAAGCAGAAAGCCAAAACGTTCGACTTATTTTATAAACGCATGAGCTCTAAAATACTCACCGAATAAATTTCTTTTCAATCAGTTTTATCGTTTTTATTCATATAATATTATACATTTAACTTTTTGTTAAATTAAATGATCGTTAGTGCGAATTAATTTACAATAGAAATTATCGATGTAATTTTATTAATCGTAAATATTAAATTAATTAAGAGTTAAATATTAATACATACAAATAATTCTTTTTTATAAGATAATATAATAATATTGAATTGATCAGTAAGTAGAGATAACGTCGATATTTTTTATAGTTAATATTTAGATAAACGATGCTACGATATTTTCTTTTTTTAATTTGAAAAAAACATATATCGTATCTTGTATCAAAATGAATAATATTATAGTATACCTTTTTTCTTTACTTTTTTTTTTCCTGAAAAAATATCTCGTATCTAATATCAAAATAAATAATACTATATACATAGTATCCATTCGTTGAAAATATTTTTCTATTACTCTACATTCAAATAAACAATAAAATATATTAAAATAAATAAGACAAAATTTTATATCATAGCGATTGTTCTTTCTAAAAAACATATTTGTTTCCTTGAATCAAATTTTTAATATCAACGTTAATATAATAGCATCTTTCATCTTCATACTATTTCTTTATTTTATTTTTTATTTTATTTACAACAAATTCATTTACTGATTTGATCAAATTTATCGCAGCTGATACCAATGGTGAAGAAAGAAAAACAAAAAAAAGAAAAGTAATATCCAAAAGTACAATCGAAAAAATTATATAAATTAAGGAAAATTTTACACAAAACTTTCATGTAATTCAATATTACAATATCAATATACATAATTAATTAATCAATGCAATATCACCAAATTAATAAATGCAATGAACGACGTATGACGATCTCTCTCTCTCTCTCTCTCTTTCTCTCTCTCTCTCTCTCTTTCTCTCCCTCCCTTTATGCTAAAAGTTTTTCATCCCAGCGAAGAGGTCGTTAGTTATATATGGATTATACAGGGTGCAGCACAAAGTGGTTCTCCTTGAGAGATACGATGATACCGCATTCCAGTTCATGAATCTCTCATACTTACATAGACCGCGATCTTTTTTCCTCTCCTTCCCCTCCCTCCCCTTCCCCTTTTATCTTTATCTTAATCTTAATCTATATCCGTATCTTCATCTTTATAATAAACTTTCTGCTTTTTTTTTTTCTACCTTTTTCAACCTTTTACAATACATACACAATAAATATATATATATATATATATATATATATATATATGTACAAAACTAACAATAACACATGGTATATATTAGTTTAAACAAAAAGACAAACGTATTCGTTTGGATTATGATTCATGACGAATATTTTAATTATATACTTAAAACTATATTTAAAACTCTTGACGACATATATATATATATATAGAGAGAGAGAAAGAGAGAGAGAGATTTTATATTAAATTTATAATGACAAAACTATGAACGATTTGAATCGATTTCATTGTAACCTTATAATATCATTTCCGTATATTTTGTCGTATCGGTCAATGACGTATCGTAACGAATCATTCGTGGAAAAAGTTATAACGTTGTACTGTTACTTTTACCTACCTATCTACCTCCCTCTCTCTCTCTCTCTCTCTTTCCCCTTACGATCCCCAATCCCCTATACCCCTCACTAACTCTCCCCCCCCCCCGCCCCATCATCATACCCTACCCCATCTCTTTTACCTAGCGAAGCCAGTAGAGAGAGGCTTCATTGAAATGTCTCGACAAAAACAATTTCTCGTCGTGATTACATAATATCACTTTACATAACCGTAAACCATTGCTATGAGAAGCATTCATTAGTGGGCTTTCGATATATATATATATATATATATATATATATATATATATATATATATATAATAATAAGAAGAAGAAGAAGAAGAAGCGTTCAAATTCAATATGGCCACGTGTTAATGGTGAAAATTCTGTTTATCGAATTAAATCATGATAATCGAATAGATTGAAGTAAATGGTAAAAGAAAAGGGAAAGAAAGAAAAAAAAAAAAAAAGAAGAAGAAGAAGAAGAAGAAGAAACAGAGCAGAAAATACTATTAGAGAAAGTCAATTGGAAGGTGCGAAGGAATTATACTGCGAAATTTATAAATCGGCTCTGTATTATAATTTTCATTGTTATAATAATGACGTGAAATCGTTTCTACTCTCTCAACCCCTTTAATAGCATTCATTTCGTTGGATAGACGTTTGTCGAGGTAAAAAAAGAAAGAAGAAGAAAAAGAAAAGAAAAGAAAAAAGAAAGAAATAACTTTTCCTACGATAGAACGTACGAGGAAGTATTGAAAATGGTTAATGTTTATTTGATCGGGAGGGGGAAAGGGGTGGAGATAAAGAGGGCGGTGGGAGGGGGGGAGATATATGAATAACAAATTTGATATTACGTTCGAAAGAAACGCAGGAAATTAATATTAATGCGTTCTTTTCTTTTTCTTCGTATTTATTTATTTTATTTTTTCTTCTTCTTTTTTTTTTTTTTTGAATTTTCTTATCTTCATAATTTTTCTGTAATTTCTCATTATTTCTAATTTTTATATTTTTACAATTTTTCTTTTTGTCCTTCCGTCTTTTCCTTCTTTTCTTTTTTCACTTTTTACACACACACACACACACTTTTCTCTTTTTTCGAAATATTCTCTCTCTCTCTCTCTCTCTTTTCCTCGCGTTCGACGATAGCAACGTATAGATTACGTTGTATATTATAAGAATTTAGAAATTTTGCTAGAGTTGTTAGACGTATAAAAAAGGAAAAGAAAAAAAAAAAAAAAAAAAAAAAAAAGAAAAAAAAAGAATAAGAATCCAATTGTTGATCCGTTGATCTTTTATCAAAGACCGGATTCGAAATTTATCAGATATGGTAAGATACCATAAAAATGCAATGCTCGTAGTTAAAGGAACTTTACTGATTGTCATTCGGTGTACATACTATGTATGTATATATGTACATAGGTACGCGCCGGGCCGGTCGGTGCCGACAACGGTGGGGGGTGGCGGTGGGCACCCAATAGGCACAGTCACGACTACGTGAACGGGCAACGTGAAGAAGAAATGTATGCGCTAAGGTGTCGATGACCTTTCGTCGGAATCCCTCTTCCTCCCTCCTATCCTCTCTTTACTCCTCCAACTACCTACCACCCCCGCCAACGACCATCGCCATTACGATTGTCTTAGCTCTTACATAGATTTGCACGTGCGACCTATAGTATGTCTCATCCTCTCGGTTGAAATCTACCAGACGTATACGTTACGTTACGTTAGCAAAATCTTAACTTATTATCTTCTACGAGATATCTTTTAACGCGTTTTACATAAATCATCGTCGTCATTCAATATCTATCGATACGATTAATATTTTATCTATATAATCAACTATAGTAATTCAATCGATGATTTATTTTACAAATTATATAAAGTAAAAAATATTATTTAATGATATAGTATTTAATTTGTCTTATTTAATTCTTTCATTTTAATTTTTTTCTTTTCTTTTTTTTTTTTGTTACTTTTTTTCTTTTTTCTTTTTTTCTTTTTTTTTTTTAACTTTTTATTCTCTCCATTTTAATTTATTTCTGAATAATGCATAATTAGTGCATGTAGCGTATAAATAGTACATTGATGTATAGCAATTGGTCTTTTTTCTTTTTTTTTTTTTTTTTTTTTTTTTTTTTTTTTTTTTTTTTTTTTTACGAAACCTATACGCGGCGATTTATAATCTCATCATCCTCAACACTGAAATCTACGTAACAATCTACCAGTGAAAGTTCGACTGTTTTAATTATCTTTTATGACGTACCATTTAACGCGCTTGTCTGAATTATCATTTAAATATGAATAGAAATTTTCTAAAATTTATTTAAATTATCGATGGAATAACATTTAAACGTTATAAATTGAATACATTTATAAAATAGATAAAAATTATTCGATCGATCGATTTTAATATTAATTCTAAACTATATATAAATTATTATATTTTAATTTTTCTTTATATATGAAATTTGCAAGTATAATCTATAAATATTATATACAATGAAATATCATATGTTAAAATCATCTGTTCGACATATCTTTTATATAAATAATAATATAAAATTTATTCAGATATATTTAATATTTATTTAAATTAATAATAATAATAAAAGTATATTTAAATGATAAATTATAAATTTAATACAATCATAAAATAAATAAGAAGAATTTAATCGATCGTTTTAATTTATTTTTCTTAATGATTTATAATCGTTATGTGTTATCGTTTTTTTTTTTTTTTCTTTTTTCTATTCTTCTTTTAATTACAAAATTTACACGTACGATATCTATAATCTCTTAATCGGACAAATCTACGATAAAATCACGAAATTATCTGTTCAATGTATCTTACGTTTAAAACTTATCTAAATTGTCATTTTTAAAATTTATCAAAACTATTTAAATGCTCATTTAAATTCAATTATTATCTAATAATAATAGATTATTTCAATGATATGAATTAAATCGAATACATTTATATAAACGATAATATTTTAATTTATTTTTATATTATTAGGTGTAGATATAATTTAATTAATTATACGTTAAATAAAAACTCAATTTCAGTCAATTGAATTTTATTAAATCGCAATTTAATTATCCAATTGGATTTTATGAAACTGCAATTTAATTTAATTGCAAGTTAAATTTTTTCTTAAAAGCGCAAATTTTATTCGTCGATTAAATTTCATGAAATTGCAGTTTAATTGATCAATTGAAATTTTATTAACGTCTTAGCCATTGCGATGGCGTTTTATTAAAGAGCATTTAAGTTGCGTCGTTAGAACTACAAGATGACGAATATATTTCGTCGAACATGTAGCATGTGCAATAAAATTGAATTAAATTATAAGATAATAATGTTTGTTTTTAGTTTCTCTTTTCTTTTTTTTCAAAGATCATTAATCGTATCGTTTAAATTTATTTATTTTTTTTTTTTTTTTTCAAATACAAACGTAATTCATAAATTTTCTTATGAAATTTATTTTTACATTTACAATTGTATCACAAGATTAAAAAAAAAAAATTAATTCAAATTATTATAAATAATTCTGAATTAAGTATTCTAATTAAAAAAGACAAAAAAACACACACACACACACACACACGTACACACGTACACACGTACAAATCAAATCGTAATTGAGAGAACGTGAAATAAAAAAAAAAAAAAAAAAAAGAAAAAAAAAAGAGGGAAAAAAAGAAATATATAATCCATTCGTTCAAAATGATATTGCTCGAACGATATAATAGCGATATATAACATATGCAATAACAATTAGTACAAATTAAATAATGAATTTCAATTGATATAATATTTAATAATATTTTTTGTATAATATAATTATCTATAATATAATATTTAAACGATAATGTAATAATAATTACGTCTATTTTATCTTTTTTCTTTTCTTCTTCTTCTTTTTTTTTTTTTTTTTTTTTTTTTTTTTTTTTTTTACGTTCCAATTACGAAACGTATATCTATCTGAGATGATGCTACTATAGTCGTCGTTAAGAGTAAAGCATCCGAGCGTTGAAATGGATCAACGGATTCGAGAGGCCTCTTGGCTTTCACCTGGTGCAAATGAACGAACGAACACAGGAATCAAAGAACGAACTAACAAACGGATGTTCTTGTACCGGATAAAAGTATCCAATGTAGTATCTACGTTCTTAAATGTCGGGTACATCGATCTTTCATGATCTCCAACTACTTTTCAATTATTCCTCTATCACTTATTTACGCAATTCACTCGCGGCTTATAACGATTGTTAGATATTCTGATTATTTTTCCGTTCTCCGTTTCTTTCAAAATAGATATCCAAAAATAATCATTGGATTGATATCATAGTACCACTAGTAGGACGCAACAATCACAATCCTCGCCATTGTAATAGGGATAATAATATGATAGAGAGAGAGAGAGAGAGAGAGAGAGAGAGAGAGAGAGAGAGAAAGGAAAAATAGAAAGATAAGGAGAGAGTAGACGACAACAATGACAACAACAACGATAAAAATATCTGATGGAAATAACGTAGAAAGATTAAGGAAAAAAATTAAAAAAAAAATAAATAAATAATGATAATAATAATAATAATAATAATAATGATAATAATAAAAACAGAGAAAAAAATAAATATCCACTGGAGTATTACGTTGTTATTTTTTTTTTTTTTTTTTTTTTTTTTTTTTTTTTCACCAACCCTTTACATTAAATATACTCCTTATCTTACCTATTGCATTATCAAATTTATATTCTATATTTAAACGCGTTGTCTTAAGATAGATTTGAGCCATAAATGGAACGGTATTACGGAATCCGGATCTTGACGCAAAAACCTGAACGCAATATTGAGAAATATGGTCGTCGTGGAAACAAGAGACAGGGTGAACGACTATTCTGAAATAGAGAGACAAGGAAAAGAAGAAAAAAAAAAAAAAACAGAAAAAGGAAGGAAAAAAGAAAGAAAAAAAAATCGAAAATAGTATTACTCCTAGATCACTTTGAATTCTCTATTAGTTCTCTTTCTACCTTTTTTTTCTTTTTCTTTTTCTTTTTTCTTTTTTCTTTTTTTTCTTTTCCCCCCCTTTCGATTGCATACGAACGCATAACGCATCGTTTTCTCCTTTTTAGACGATCGTAAAGAGATCAAAATGAAATTTCTCTGATCATTCTGTAATAATGTTATTCGTAAATCGATAATAATTTTTTATTTTCATTCGTTCGTATAATAAATCTTTTATTCGTTTTACAATCGATCAACGATAAAATAATAATTGCATAAATGCGAATAACTTACGTAAAATCGATAAAAATTTATATCCATAGATATTTCTTAAAGACTTTCTTTTGACGTTATTTTGGATATCTTTTAAAAAATGAAAAAAGAGAGAGAGAGAGAGAGAGAGAGAGAGAAAGGAAAAAAAAGAAAGAAAAAGAAAGAAGACAGTCCCGAATCTCTCTGGCATGAAAATTATTTCGAGATTATTTCGAAATATCGTTTGAGATCTAGAGATCTAAAAAAAAAAAAAAAGAAAAAAAAGAAAAGAAGAAGAAAAAGAAAAAGAAAGGAAAAAGAAAAGAAAAGTAAAAAAAAAAACAAAAAAAAAAAGAGAGAGAGAAGGAGATCAATGAATTCAGTTTAAAAATTCCATTTTCATTCATTATAATATATAATATACATATATTATTTTATATATAATAATATATATATATATATATATATATATATATATATATATACATATATATATTCATTATAATTTTTTTTTCATAATGAATATATATTATCTTCATTATATTATATATAATATTATATTCATTATAATTATATTATTATATATATATATAAATATTATTTTATATATTAAAAAAAAGATATATATATATATAATAATAATATAATGTTAATTGTCTGCATGCTTATGGATCGGATTTAAGAGGCGAGGCACCAAGAGGTAGAAGGATAACGGGATCAGGATGCATAATCGGTTAGCGAGGCCGAATATTAATAGCGGATGGGGGACAGGGAGGCAGGATATCGGAACCGCATTACTTCCAATGCTGACATCGGGATCGGGATCGGGAGCTAACACCTGCATCCTTGACGTACGGTGGTATGTAACACCCACACTATCACGATACATTGCCGCTTTGCCGTATCTTACTTGGTTACAATTTTACCGTTATCCGGAAGGCATATCTTTCTTTACCAACCGGCAATGCACTTCCTCTATTATATCAAAATCTTCGTCACATGTTGAATATATTCGAGGAACGAACGAATCAACCACGAGTTCGATAAAAAAAGAAAAAAAAAATAAGAAGACAAACGAAAAGAAAAATCTATCCCCTCCCCACCGCCCCTTTAAATTTAATGATAACTATTCTATGTTTCTGAGTTTGTTTGAAAAAAAAAAAAAAATAAATAAATAAATAAATAAATAAACGAATTCTATCCCACGAATTCGTTAGAATCGATTTTACGTTGTTGAGTCTGTTAAAAAAATAAAAAATAAATACGAAAAAAAAAAAAAAAAGAAGAGAAAAAGAAAAATTAAACGATTCCTCCTTCGAACTTATTACAAGCCGATTCTGATGTTACGAGTTTATTAGAAAAAGAGAAAAATGAAAAACAAAATAAATAAATAAATAAATAAATAAACGAATACAAAAATCAAACGAATTCTATTCCACGAATTCGTTAGAATCGATTTTACGTTGTTGAGTCTGTTAAAAAAATAAGAAATAAATACGAAAAAAAAAAAAAAAGAAAAATTAAACGATTCCTCGCTCGAACTTATTACAAGCCGATTCTGGTGTTACGAGTTTGTTACAAGAAAAAAAAAAAAAAGAAAAAAGAATGAAAAACAAAATAAATACAAAAATCAAACGATCTCTCCCACGAATTCGTTAGAATCATTTTGACGTTGTCGAGTCTGTTAAAAAAAAAAAAGAAGAAATAAATACCAAAAAAAAAAAAAAAAGAAAAAAAAAAGAAAAGAGAAAAAGAAAAATTAAACGATTCCTCCCTCGAACTTATTACAACTGATGCTGAGTGTATTGCAAAAAGTTCCTTTTTTCTTGTTAGAAAAAGGATAAACGAAGAAACAAAAAAAAAAAAAAAAGGGAGAAAAGGTCGAATTAAAAAATAAAAAAGAAGAAAGAAAAGAGGGGAAAAAAAGTTTCACGCAGCTCGTTACTTCGATGTCGCGGTCATTCCAAGGTCAACACCAAAGTCTCCTTCCGCATAGATTCTTTCTCGTACGTTTACGAGCTCGAACTGTGTGCCCTTCTCTCTCACTACCACCACCCTCCCCACCCCTCTCTCTCTCTCTCTCTCTCTCTCTCTCTCTCTCTCTTTCTCTGGTGTGTCTTTACCGACTGACGACGAGAGCTCGACTTAAAACGATTTATTCGAGAAACTGGATTAAACGGAGCGAGAAAGTTCCGTTGTCGTCGAAAGCGTCTGGGGCATTAACATGCGTGACCACCTTGTTCGAAATCGTCCTTGGTCTTTCCAAGAACGCGCTTAACGCTCGTCTTTCTCTCTCTTTCTTTCTCTCTTTCCGTCTCTCTCTCTCTCTCTCTCTCTCTCTCTCTTTCTTTCTCTCTCTCTTTCTTTTTCTTTCTCGACCAATCGGTATTCCGTCTGTTCGCCATGAGAAAATCTTTCAACTTACATTTTTATCGATCTTGCTCATCGTCCCACATTTTGGTACACCACACCAACGATCAATACGTGATCTCAATATATTCAATTTATCCGCGCAAATCTCTTTGTCATTGGTCTATTAACTATGAAATTTTTACGAATTTATATCATCGACGATTTAAAATAATTTTTTGTTTTTTTTCTTTTTTTTTCCTCGAAACTTTTATCATAGAAAATATTTGAGGAGATAATTTTAATTGGATGAAAATATTCGTTGACGAAATTTACATGTATACGTGTATATTTTGTTTTCTTCTTATGCGTTTTTTTTTTTTCCTTCCTTTTATTTCATCGTTGTAACGCAACGAATCGTCAATCGAAATTCTTTCGTTCGTACGAAATTTTCAAATAATAATATTGCATTTCGTTGCGAAGTATCCATGAAAAAAGATTTCCTCAATCGATTAATGCAGCCATTAACTCCTATGGTTTTCTTTTTTCCTCTTTTTTTTTTTCACATTGGCCTGAATCGATCAGCAAAGGCTATTGTTATCTTAATTATAAGACATTATGATAAATATGCACGCCTACGTATGATATATAGTATGTTATGGTATGTATATATATATATATATTTACATCAATGCATGGGAATATTCGTTGTTGCATCAAATATATATATATATTTTTTTTGTTTATATTTTATTATTTGTTTTGTCGTAATGATTTTCTTTTTTCTTTTCTCTTCTTCTTTTTCTCTTCCTTTTTTTTCTTTTTTTTTTTTTTTTTTAATATCAATAATTCTCTGCTGATCGATCGAAGAGAATTATATCTTGCGAAATAACGACTTAGTCAATTAGAATGGTAAAATAAAAAATGCAAAATCCGGCATTCCTATTCAGAGTTTCATCCGTTAATAGCTTCCTATGTCTATATTTTTTTTGTTCTATTTTTTTTTTTTCTTCCTTTCTTTCTTTTTGTTCAAACGATTAAAGATTTATCTATTTATTACATTTTACATTGCGATTCGTAATATACATATCTGTAATAAATAATAAAGATATTATAGTGATTGATATTCACCGGGGTTTTTTTTTTTTTTTTTTTTTTTTAAACAATTAACAATTTCGCAAGATACGTACGTACGCATTTTTTATCATCGCAGAATGTACACGATTGAATGAGAGAAAAATAATAAATGAATAGATCGTTCAAACGAGAAACCAAAGGAAAAAGAAAAAAGAATGAATAAAAAAAAGGAAAGAAAAAGAAAAGGAAAAAAAAAAGAAAGAAATAAGAAAGGCAAACTCGAATGTAATAAAATATTATCCATATATAAATTCGAATATAATAAAATATTATTCCAATGAATATACGAAATTAAAAACACATTGTATTGTAGTGATCAAGTATTAGTATTAGTATTAGTATTGGTATCAGTATGCACGTACACATATACACACAGGATAGATACAAATACAAAAGATATCTTCCTTGTTCGTAATCACTCATCCGCAAATAACGAGAGCGCCGAGTTGTAACGTTACGTATGTAAGTACCTATGTGAGGTATATACATGTGTAATTTGAGAGGGTGAAATAAGGAAAAAAAAGAAAAAAAAAAGGAAAAAAAGAAAAAAAATAAAAAGTTCCCTCCGACAATCTATATCGTGCGATGAGTTTGATCGAAGAAGAAAAAAGAAAAAAGGAAAAAGAAAAAAGAAAAAAGAAAAAAGAAATGTGAAGGAAAAAAAATTAACGAACCATTCTTACATAAATTTATTTTTGTCTTTTCTTTTCTTTTCTTTTTCTTTTTTTTTTTTTTTTCTTTTTTCATATCCTTCCTCCTCTCTCTTTTCTTTTTTCCCTTTATTCGATCGGATCAAATGGAAGGAGAAGGAGTTACGAGGAAAAAAGAAAAAAGAAAAAAGAAAAAGGAAAAAGAAAAAAAAAGAAAAAAAAAAAGAAGAGAAAAGTAAAAAAAGGAACAAAATCGAGAAAGGAAAAAAGGAGCATCTGATCGTGGTCTGGGTTGAAGCCATCGCCGCACCGCCGCACTATCGCACCGCAGCGTCGTTAAGAACCTCCGGATGGCATTTTCTGCGGAGGCCGAAAAAAAAAGAAAATGGAGGGTAAAGGTACATCGCGAAGGAGAGAAAGAGAAAGAGAAAGAGAATGATATATACATATATACCAACATAGACATATACGTATGGACACAGACAGACATACATAGATACACACAGACATACATACACAAATGTACCTTATATAAAGAAAGAGGTACTGTGAAGTACGTGGATAGCTCTTTTCTCAAAGTAACGTCGCGAAGAAGCGAAGAAGAGACAACAAACGATGAGGAGTGAAGAGAGGATTCAAAGAGCGAAGGAGGGAGGATAGAAGGGGGAGGGAGGGAGGTAAAGAGAGATGCAGAAGGAGGGGGAGGAGGAGGAGGAGGAGGAGGAGGAAGAAAGAGATAGTGGAGGTGCTGATCGTAGTAAAGAGGTAAGAGGAAAAGGTGCAACGAAGAGAAAGAACGAACCATGGAGGTGGAGAGGGGGCTATGGCGGTAGCAACGACGGCTATGACGGTGGGTGGAGGAGGAGGAAGGGGAGATAAGAGTAAGGAAGGGCACAACACGTGACCGATGCCTTATATAAAGTTCGAGATCCCGTAGACCCCGAACACAGAGAGATCTCTTTCTCCTTTTCGAACGGAGTTTAAGAACGTGGTGTAATAATATTAAAAGTGTCATCTTCTTGTTTTGTTCAAATATTTCGAGTAACACGAGGAAAAAAAAAATAATTTTCTAGAGAGGGAGATATATATATATATATATATACACACACATACGTATTAAGATTTTTGTTTAAAAATTAATTAACGTTAAATAATAAAGTTGATCGTAGACAGAAAGATATATATACATATATATATATATATATATATACATATATATATCGACGTTATTAAATAATTAACGGGAACGAAAAAGAGAAAGACCGGAAGACAAAGGGAATCCATCAGGAACATATTTTTTTAATCAACATGAGGACGTACTACGTGATAGCCGCCATTCTGATCGCCGGTATGTAATTCGTAAAAGAAGTTAATCGTGCGTGTCGAAAGGAATATCGAGGAAAAAGAAAAAGCAAAAAATGAAAAGAAAAGAAAAGAAAGGGGAAAAAGAAAAAATTGGGGTACGCGCAAGCGGGAGGTTACCAAGGGGAACGTGGAGGGTGAGGAGGTGGCCGCCCACCCCCCCCCCTTCTCCTTTCCCTAAACTTGTATGTGGAACTGCGTGTAAGAGAGAAAGAGAGAGAGAGAGAGAGAGAAAAAAAAGAGAGGACGAACGTATTCTCGAGGCTATGATTAACGAAAAACAAACGCGAGTTTAAAATTTATCTTTAAGTCCTTGATCCGATCCGATCCAATCCAATTCTATTCTATTCAATTCAATTCGCATCGCGTCCTATTTTCGTATATACGGAAAGTGAATCTCAAAATGACGATTATGACGACGAACTAAAGTGTCATAAAGTGAAATATTTGCATGTGAATATTTTTCAAATTATCATCTTATCTACTCATTTCATCGATTTTATCTCGAAAGATTTTCTTTCTTTATACGGAGTGCAGATATATATATATAATGTACATAACCGGACGTCCATTAAATGCATCGTTCTCCTGAAGTAGTTGTTATCTTTCTTGGCTGACTATCAATGTTTTTTTCTACTTCAAACTATACGTCAATTTTAAGAAACAATGAAAGTTACCTGTTCTTTGAACGTGACTCGAAATAAAACGCGATCTTACGTAAAACGTAAAATTTAACGAATAAATTGTAAAACGTAAGACGTGACAAAATAATCTACGAATCAAAATCGATATATTATTTAAAAATTAGATTATTTTCTTTTTTGTCCGCGAAATGTAAGCGATAAAACGGTGAATAATGTTGTTCTTTTATTTTTCTTTTTTTTTTTTTTTTTTTTTTTTTGAGTATTCGATTTTTTTTTTACCTCTTACGTCTTAATTCTTAAGCCGATTACGTTTAGCCGGTTACGTTTTTGCATCGATCGATGACTAAATGAGAGAGAGAGAGAGAGAGAGAGAGAGAGACCTCTCGCTTAACCCTGAGAAAGTTACTGATCCAACTTCTTTTTTTTTGTTGTTCTTCCTTTCCTTTCTTCTCTTTCTTTTCTTTTTTCGTGCAATAAATAAATAAGTAAATAAAATAAATAAATAAATAAATTTGTACAAATATTAACGCGACGGCCATCGTTAAATAACGTTAATACATATATGAACCTATTTATTTATTTGTTTTTCGTTTTTCTTCTTATATATATACATATATATATATATATATATATATATATATATATATATTTTTATATTTTATTTTATTTTCTTTCACTTTTATTTCTTTTTATTTTCTTCTTGTTTTTTTTTTTTCTTTTTTTTATTAATATCTTTTCAAGTCCCACTTACTCATCGATCGTCGTATTGTTAAACAATAATAAACTAAAATACATTAAGGATTAATAATATTAGAGATATCGTTTGGAAAATCTTGAAACTTTCTACTCTTATCTTTCTACGCTTTTCATTATGATTTTACCTCGATACATCTCATAGAAATATATATATATATATATAATAATCGTATAGGAAATAAACACGTGGGCATATCTATCCGTAATACATATCATTAACCTCGATAGTATTAATCATATTGAGATATGAAAAAGAAGTAATTAAGAAAAGCAAAAAATTAGATTCGTCCCATTTATTCGAACGAAAAACGAAAGATAAAAGATGATAAACGGAGGACGGAGCAAAATAATAAAAAAGAAAAAAAGAAAAGAAGAAAAGTAGAAAGAAAAAGAAAAAAAAAAAGAAAAAAAGAAAAAAATAAGAAAATAGGAAAAAGAAAACAAAAGCAAAAAATATTTCTATAGGATTAATCGGAACGTTCAAAATTGAAATTTTAAAATGTTAAGAATGAAAGTGATAAACGTAGAGAATTAAAGATGGAGAAATAAAAATATAAATGAAAGAAATAAAAAGGTATAGAGATAATGAACGTGTACGATGAAGAAAGAAAGAAAAAAAAAAATGAAGGAAGAAAAAGAAAAAAAAAAAAGAAGCAAGAGAAAAAGGAACGAAAAGAAATGGAAGATGATAACGTACGAGACGACGATAAAAATATTATTTAAAAGAGCATAACGACAATTTTTCTTATATATTTGAAAATTTATATCAGAAATGATCTTCGAAAGGGAAACGGAGAAAGTTTTTCGTTCATTCGTCCGTGCGAAGACCACACCTTCGTTTTTTAAAACATCGAACCCATTGAAGGCATTAACAAACACGACGAAAATAAAATAAAACGCGGGAGGTGAGACGATGCGAGCTGGGGTGGATGAGGGGTGGGAATTAATAGAGAAGAGAGAGAGAGAGAGAGAGAGAGAGAGGCTTCTATATAAGTTTGCGACATAAGAACGGTGTAATTCGTTCGAGAACTCGAACTCCTTCCCCTTTCGTTTGACATACGAGGATAACCTTGGCCCGGATTTTAACTCATCTCTCTCTCTCTCTCTCTCTTTCTTTCTCACTCTCTCACTCTCTCACTCTCTCACTCTCACTCTCTGTATCTTTGTCTCTCTCTTTTTCTCTCTCATCATTTTTAATTATGATCGTCCAACCGTGCTAAAAGAGGATCAAAGCGTTCAAGGATAGATAATATTACTTAAGAATGAAATTAATTAAATTTAATAAGACGATTTATTTGAAATTAATATTTAAGATTCCATATAACGTGATAAGTACCTCCTCCTCTTCTTCCTCCTCTCTCTACTCCTTCTTCTATTTCTTCTACTCCTCTACCCCTTCCCTCTACACCCTCAACCACCTCTATTCATAATGCGGAAGTTTCATTTCACGTTGATTCAAGCGTGACTAAATTAATTGACTAAATTCATGGAACTATTGGTATTTCGTTAGATTTATTAAATATAGAAAAAAGGAAGAGTTAGAGTTAGATAAGAAAATTAGAAATGTATAAATCGTGTATATGCGTTAATTTATATGTTAACGTTTGTACCAGTGATATACGAGTGATCTTTCTCTCTCTCTCTCTCTCTCTCTCTATATATATATATATATATATATATATATATATATATATATATATATATCTATTTATCTATATCTCTATCCCTGTCTCTCTTGATCCATATAAATTCGTTCTTGAGTTGATATGAGCTACGTGGCATATGAACGTGGCACGCATATGCATAAGCAAGATTTTATATTTCTATAAGTCGCTAACTCGGTGATAGTCGAAGAAACGTAGAACAGAAATGAAATGAGTGAACGGGATGCTGAAAGGGCCCACCACCACCATCACCATCACCACGACCACCATTACCGTTCACGATCACAATCACCATCACCTCCAAGTACCTCCAACACCTCCAAGTACCTCCACCACTACCAATTGGAAACAACCACTCCAGCAACAACTCTGTTATTGCTGCACCGCCGGCTGGCTGCTGCTCCTATCCGGCTGGCTCTGGGCCCAAAGTGAAAGCGTCTGGCGAAAGTCAGCTCCGTATCCTTACATAACGCATTCGCTTATTTCAACGGCCATCTTACATAGATACATATATATTTATATACGTGTATACATATATATATGTACGTGTATACGTACATATATTTATGTATGTATATATTTATTTATTTATTTATGTATGTATGTATGTATGTCGCGAAGGAAAGAAAAGAGGAAAAAAAAAAAAAAGAAAAAAGGAGAGAATTTATTCCGGCACAGAAATCGCAAGAATTATTTTGAATTACAAAAATCTCTCAGTAACGTAGCTAGTCAAATGTATTTTAATAGGATTATTCAAATTATTCTTGGCTATAACTTTACGTTTAATATCGATCTAATCTTTCTTTTTTAAGTTATTGAATTTCTTTAGTTTTTCTTTTTCAGTTTTATTTTTAATCGTTCTCACGTTGTCATCGTAAAATGTCATCGTGAAATTTAATAAAAATTAAAAAAAAAACTAATGGAATATTATAGTTATTACTTTTCATATTTCGAAGGATGATATTAAGATATCTTGATTAGATATTCGTCTTAATCGTCGAATGTTTGTTCAATCGTATTTCGCGATTTAAAAGAGAAGGAATATAATTATTTTAACAAAAAAAAAAATCAAATTAAAATTTTCTTCAATAATAATTTAATGAAAAAAAAAAAAGAAAAAGAAAAAGAAAAAGAAAAAGAAAACCGTTTCACTCTTGATTTGTTTTTTCTTTTCTCTAATTCTCGAATTCTTTTAAATATCTTTAAGAAAATAAAATGAAGATATTACTTCCTCGATGAAATTCTTCGATCATTTCGTGAATCTGTTGTGGATTTTGTTTACGTTTTATAATAACGTACAATTATTATCTCGGTTTCTTTCCTATTCGACTCGTATATTTTAAACGAACAAATTATTTGACGAGCGATAGAGAAATAAAAAAAATATCCGCCCTCCTTCTCCCTCAACCTCCCCCCCCGCCCTTCCAACGTGGCATTAGACACGATCTCTGGTGTCTGTCGAAATAGGGGCGCATTATTAACCATAATTTAGAATTCTACTGCTTAACCGCAATGTAAATTTTTCTTTTTTCTTTTTTTTATTTTTCCGTTTCTTCTTGCGGAAAAAAATTTCGCTATCATGCTAAGATATGAGAAATTAAAAATTTTCGAGACCCGAAGAATAATAAGTTCGAAAAGAAAAGAAGATAATGAATGAAAAATGGAAAGAAAAAGATAGAAAGAGAAACAGAGAGAGAGAGAGAGAGAGAAAGAGAGAGAGAGAGAGAGAGAGAGAGAGATAAAGAAAGAAAGAAACACGACTCCATGTTTGCCTACGTAACATCAGGATGGTTTAACGAAACCAGTTCCTGCGTTGAGAGAGAAAGTAATTTTCGAATTGAAGAAAAAGTGTCCCTGGATCTTCGTGAATTTTTTAAATAATATATATATATATATATATATATATATATATATATATATATACCTAAAGAT
>NC_062205.1:1387109-1402109 GCF_912470025.1 Vespa velutina
TTCGCATGTTTCATTACCAGTTACATTATATTTGCCTTGATGAAATTCCAAACATTTATAAAATGGTCCTGAACCATTACAAGTTGCATTAAGAGATAACATGTCCCAAGGCTGAATCCAATCCGTACCCTTGATTGTGATATTTGTTATAGGTGCTATAAAATAATCCCGGTACATAATAATTATTATTATTATAATAAATATTATTATAATTATTATATTTATAATAATATTTATTTATTATAATTATTTATTATAATATTATTTATTATAATATTATAATATTTATAATAATAATAATAATTATTATTATTATTACTGTACAATAAAATTATTACATAGATATTATTTATTATTAGATAAAATTATTACATAATATTATTTATTATAATATTATAATATTTATAATAATAATAATAATTATTATTATTATTATTATTATTACTATACAATAAAATTATTACATAGATTACTTACCTCGAACAAAAATTTCTTTTGTGAAATAACCATATGTTTTATTTGGATCTGGAGCTATAGCAGTTGTATTTTGGCAAATATATGGAAATGAAATATTTCCAGTATTTATTATGGTTGAATTAAACGCAGGCATAATTGTCATCGATGTTGCTATCGTTGTATTTATATGTAATACAGTTGTAGGCGATATAGTAGTGGTTGATAAGACAGTACTTCCATTGGTATTTATTAAAGAAATATTTGAAGTAGTGTTCGATGGTAATACAGTAGCAACTGTAGTTGTAGTGGACGATTCTATAGGTTCATACGATGCAATTACCAATGCTGATATAGCAGAGGATTTATTAGAATTTGTAAAATTATAAGAAAAATTTAAATCATTAGTTTGTCCATAATATCGGCAATCAATGAACCAATAAATTGATATAGATGTTGCTTTTTCTGTTATAAAATCATAATCTCCTTTACGTATATCAATACCAAATTGTGTTTCATATGCAGTTGAAACAAATTTATCATTCAATGTTTTATTTGATTGTGATATTGTTATATTACCATTAAGAAGTGCTATAAAATATTAAAATATTACATATAAATTAATATGATTATACATTGATTATATATCAATAATTTAAAATATAAATTAATCTTTTAAATATTATAATACTTACGAGTTACATCGAAACTCGTACGACCACTGGTTAAATTTTGCCAATAAAACAATAAATATTTTTGAACTAATACTTCAACTTTATAAGTTCCTACAGAATATTTATCTTGAGGATAGGTCAAATTCCAATATACTGTTGTATTTTTTATTAACCCTGTCTAAAAAAAAAATTTTTTTTTTTTTAATTTGCAATGTACGTATCTATACATACATACATATATATATATATATATATATATATATATATATATATGTATGTATATATATATATATATATAATAAATACTCACTACACTTTTATGAGGTATGAGAGCATCATCGGTCCATGTATATCTGAAAGTGCCTGATGGTCGGTAACCATCCGGATTATACAAATCTGCTCTGATTGTAATTGTACCACCAGACACAACGGGTCCATTGTTTGACAAAATAATATGGAATTCCTTAGAATGAACTGTAACGTCGAAGAAATTGAAAAAAAGAAAAGGAAAATTAAAAATATTTTTCATATTTTATATTGTATTAAATAAAAAAAAATAAAAAAAAAAAAAAATATTATTACGATATATGTGAAAATAGATAATGGAATAAAAAATGAAAAAGAAAAGAAATTTAAAAGAAAATGAGAACGCATAAATGATCATGATATCTCGTGTCAATGACAAATTAAAAATCATTATTACTATTTACATTAATATAAGAATCCATTAAATGACATTGTCTTTGTTACTCATAATGATTACCTTGTAAAAAACAATAAATAGTCCAAACAAGAATGCAGCAAAAATTTGAAGCTAGCATTCCGCACATCACTAAGCTGTCACATTTATATAAAATTTATTTTTATCGCCCTTAGACCGTAGTCGTCGTAACACTGATAGAACGATCACTTTATACGTTTAACGTTATATGGTGGCCATTTATAATGACGTTTCTTACGGATTGGTTCACTCTTATAAGAAACTGCCAATTGCATTGAGTGTTTAGCTTTTAGCTGGAATAGAAGAGTCACACCAGCAATGCTGTTTCATAGACGTACGTATTATATTAACAAGCACTTAAAATATTCTTCAAAATATGTATGTGTAAGAAACTTTTTTAGAAGCTTCAATGCGAAGAAAAAAAATGTATATATATATATATATACATATATGTGTGTATGAGATATTCTAAACTAGCTTAATAAACTGCTTCTATATACGAAGACTCTGATTGGTACATTGGTCCAAATTGCATGTCCTTACACATTTAGTCCGAAAATTTTAGATTCGGACACGGAACTTCCTTCAGTTTGTACGTTGATACATAAGAGTTTTATTAATTACGAGATGTATGAAATATTGAAAATTATTTTATACATATTATAATTCGTCGTACGAATTTAATAATATAATAATAATTGGTAAGCATACGTATTAATTTTTCCTTCAGAATTAATATACATAGATAATATATATATATATATTGTATATATATATAACATATATGTCGATGTATTAGGTTAGGTTAGGTTTTTTTTTCTTTCGATATACCAACACATGTTTATCGCATCAATTGCGCACATTTGATTATAAATAACTATCACAACATATCATGCGAGCCAACATCAAATATTATATTTATTTAACAATTCTTAGTTTACTTTTTTTCTCTTTTCTTTTTATTTGTTTTTAATAATTTTAACGAATCTCATATATATATATATATATATATATATATATATATATATATATGCACGTGATTGTTATATATGTATAAATATTATTTTAATTAAAAGAAAAGAAAAGAAAAAAAAAATCGACAATGTTTTAGTGTATTCGGAGATTTTATTATAACGAACGATTATTACTACGTGGGATACTCCAATGACCAAAAATAAAAAGGTTTTTATATTATATCAATGATGATTATATTTCATCATCTTTGTACATACGTTCCTTTTTAGAATTCAAGTTTATTGATACAACTTCATAATATATATATATATATTTATATATATATATATATATGTGTGTGTGTGTGTGTGTGTGTTTGTGTAGATTCCACAAAATTGTATTAAGTTGCTTAATTAATTGATATTTTGCTTTGTATTTTAATATTTTATTTTGTTAGAAAATAGTGAGTTATATGCCTATGCTTTTGTAGAATCATATATTAAGTTATTCTATTTATATCAATTATTGTATTTTTTATATTAAAAAAAAAAAAAAAAAAAGAAAGTTGCCTATATGTATTAGGTTGGAAACTATGAAACAGGCATTGAATGAAAATAAAAAATTAAACAAATACGCCCGTTTCATAGTTTCCAACCTAATATATGTATATATGTTATATGTTATATGTATTATTTAATCCTTAACAGTTAAAATGCATTGCTGCAGATTCATATATACATAAGTATGATAATCCCTATGATAGAATCTTTTAACTGTTAATGATTAAATATCAACATTAGAAAAATATAAATATATTTAAATATTAATCAATCTTCACCATTATATACATGTTATATTTTAAGAATAATTGTTGCTATCACATTGCAAATATTATTCTCCTTATATGTTATTAAGATTAGTAGAAAATGTTTACTTATTGCTTCTTTTATGATTTCAGTTGTTCCTGCATGCAGTGCACTGTGTCTGCAATCTTCCCGATAATATTGCACAATATTTTTTATTACTTTGCTGTATTGCATAAAGTATATAAGACATAAATGGCTGCTTATATCAATCGTACAATATCTTTAATTGGTGGAGAGAGTCAACTCCGATCTACAGATATTAGAACTGATCATTCTCCTCTACAGATTTTTGTTAAAGCAAAGAAGAAAATAAATGACATATTTATTGAAATAGATGACTATGTTCAGGATACAGTGGCATTTATGAAATGTTAGTAATTTATATTTAAAATATATATGCTGTAATTTATATATATATATATATATATATATATATATATACTAATTACAAATGTCATTATATTTGTAGCATTGCAAAATGATCGTAAGATCATTACTTTGGAGGAAGTATCAAGAGTCCAAAATTATGTAGACAAAGTTCATGCAATACGAGATGTCCTTAAAAGAGATCACATGAAAGTTGCATTTTTTGGAAGGTATTTATATTGAATATACATAATATTATATAATAAAAATAATATAATAAAGTAAATACAAATTGTAGAACGAGTAATGGGAAAAGTACAGTTATAAATGCTATGTTAAGAGATAAAATATTACCAAGTGGAATAGGGCACACAACAAATTGCTTTTTACAAGTAGAAGGATCAGATAGCGGAGAAGCTTATCTTATTACTGAAGGATCTACAGAAAAACAACCAGTTCAATCTGTTGGACAATTGGGTCATGCTCTTTGCAAAGAGAAATTATGTGAAAGTCATTTAGTTAGAATATTTTGGCCAAAAGAGAAATGTCTTTTATTAAGAGATGACGTAGTCTTTGTTGATAGTCCTGGAGTTGATGTTACACCTAATTTAGATGAATGGATTGATAAACATTGTTTAGATGCAGATGTATTTGTTTTGGTTGCTAATGCTGAGTCTACTTTGATGGTCACTGTAAGTATTAATATTAATATTTATTCTCTATTATATTAAAAAAAAATATTAATAACAAATAAAATTTATTCTTATAGGAGAAAAATTTTTTTCATAAAGTATCTACTAAGTTATCAAAACCAAATATATTTATTTTGAACAATCGTTGGGACGCATCTGCTTCTGAACCAGAATTCTTTGATCAGGTATTTATTATTAAATTATATTAATATCCAACGAAGAGAATCTATATTATTTATAGTTTATTTAATAATTCAGTAGTAGTAGTAGTAATTAGTGTATTAATTAACAGTTTGAATATATTGTATAGTCAGATTTTGATTTAAGTAATATTACCAATTTATCCCTTAGCTGGTCAAAGAACAGAAAGAGGTAAGTTGGTTTGTCATATGGATTTGTATTGAACAAAATGATGATATGTATGTTTTTAATAATTTCTTGCAGTATCTCACACAGTATTGTCATCGATCATGATTTGATGATTATTCGTTGTAGTACAAATAACATTTAGTATATAAGAATAAATACCAATTGCAAAAAAAGAATTTTGCTATCCATTTATTTCTATTTTTGATAATTTTATATATATATATATATATATATATATATATATATATATATATTATATATATATATAATAAAATAATAATAATATATAAACTTTAAATGGAATTTTTCAGCTATTAACCTGTATATATCATTTGCGTAGGTCAGAGCTCAGCATCAAGAACGTGCTGTGGACTTTTTGTCAAAAGAATTAAAGGTTTATTCACCAAAAGATGCAGAAGAACGTGTATTTTTTATTTCTGCCAAAGAAACTCTTCAAGCTCGTATGCAAGAACAACGTGGTCAACCTGCTCATAGTATGAAATAGAATTATATTTATATAGATATGTTGTATAATGTTTTTATGGATTATTTGCTTCTTTTTTTTTTTTTTTTTCTTTTTTTTCTTTTTTTTATTACAATTTTTTACAGATGGTGCATTAGCGGAAGGCTTTCAGAATCGTTATTTTGAATTTCAAGATTTTGAAAGAAAATTTGAAGAGTGTATTTCTAAATCTGCCGTTAAAACAAAGTTCGAACAACATTCTCAACGTGGTAAACATATAGCCACGTAAGTTCAATTGAAATTTACTTTTAATTTCTATTAAAATTTATGTGACATAATAAAAGTATATGATAATATTGCGTTTTTCTTAACTTTTTTTTTTTTTTTTTTTTTTTATTTTTCTGTTTAATTTTTTTTTTTTTTTTTTTTTTTTTTTTTTTTTTTTTTAGAGAAATTCGTCAAACTTTGGATGAAATATTGGAGAGAACACAAGCAATGCGAGGTGAACAATTAAATGTTAAAAAGGAAGTTCATGACAGATTAAATTTCACAGAACAACAATTAATATTATTAACTCAAGAAATGAAAGATAAAATTCATCATATGGTAGAAGACGTTGAACAAAGAGTTGCCAAAGCTTTAAATGAAGAAATTCGTCGATTAGCCGTTCTCGTTGATGAATTTAGTGTACCATTTCATACAGAGCCATTGGTATTGAACGTATATAAACGTGAATTACATACACACGTGGAAAATGGTTTAGGTAATAAAATATTACATTTTATATATATATATTTACATTTATAATAACAAAATGAATATAATCTATTAAAGAAGATATTGATTATATTTAAAGGTTCCAATTTACGGGCACGTTTAAGTACAGCCTTAGCATTGAATATGGAAAATTCACAGCGTGAAATGACAGAGAGAATGGCAGGTTTATTGGCGGATAATAAAAAACAAATGTCTTTAAATATTTTACCTAGACGTGAACCATTTGAAATATTGTACAGATTGAATTGCGATAATCTTTGTGCGGATTTCCATGAGGATTTAGAATTTCGATTTTCATGGGGTTTAACGTCTATTATTAATAGATTTGCTGGGAAACAAAGTCATAAATTAACCATTGCTAATTATCCACAAGAGGTATGATATATAAAATAATAATATTATGTTTATTTTATTACATTAACAAATTAATTGCCATCTTGAATTTACATTATGCTCTCATAATTTCATCAGAGAATTTTCATTATTCTAAATATATAATGAGAAAATAATAAGAAACCTTTAAACTTGACCTTGGTCATTAATAACACCATTAATGATCTCATTGAGAAAATTATCTCTGATCATAATTGACCAAGATAACAGTCAACGTATTAAAATCTTATGTAACTAATTAAAATATTTTTAAAGAGATGAAAATTATAATAATAAAATCTTTATAGATACCACCATCTATAGCATCGCCAACAGATAGCATTGATTCTATTAAATTTGTATCAAATACACCAAATTTTTCGACAAATTCCGACGATTGGTCATTAGCAACAAGAATTGCCGTAGCATCAATAACATCTCAAGGCACTATGGGTGGCCTAATTATTGCTGGCTTTGTAAGTGACAATAAAAACATTGTCTAAGATTAATCTTCAATTGAAAAAATAATCATTGTCTTTTTTTATCATAGATGTTGAAGACTATTGGATGGAGGCTTATAGCAGTAACTGGTGCAATTTATGGTGCTTTATATCTTTATGAACGATTAACATGGACTAATAAAGCGAAAGAATCTGAATTTAAACGACAATACGTTGCACATGCAACTAAGAAATTAAGATTGATCGTAGATCTTACATCTGCAAATTGTAGCCATCAAGTTCAACAGTAAGTTATAAATATAAGCTTCATTTTTTTTTTAAATATGTTGTTATGTTCCCTTTGTTTTTTGTTTGTTTGTTTGTTTGTTTTAAGAGGAACAAATATCACATGTAAATTAATAAATTACTTTCGTTTTTTGTTACATTTAGGGAGCTTTCTAGTACATTTGCACGTTTATGCCATTTAGTCGATGAAACAACATCTGAGATGGATGCCGAACTTAAGACTATTGCCTGTATGGTCCGAATTCTAGAAGAAGCTGCATCTAATGCTAAAGTTTTACGAAATAAGGCGAATTATTTAGCCAACGAGTTGGATTTGTTTGATGCAGCTTATTTAAAATCACTGAATTAAAATAATAGGGAAGAAAATGAAAAAAAAAAAAAAAGAAGAAGAAGAAGAAGAAAATTCATTTTATAGTAGAGTACAACGTAGAAATATTGTGTCATTGTATCATCACACGTTCTTGAACATATACATACATATATATATATATATGTATGTTGTATGTGTATATAAATTTTTAGGTTTCTAATTTCAAAATGATTTCAAAGGTGTGTTTCTTAGTTAAAAAAAAAAAAGGAAAAAAAAAAAAAACAAAAGGAAACACATATAGAAATAATTTAATCCTACAAAGGTCCTTATATGATATAACTTTAACAAACAATTATTAATATTTTTTTCCACGTACAAATGGAAACGCTTCTTATCTGTAAAAAAAACTCTAGTCTGAACTGATATTTTTTTTTTGCAGAAAGAATATTAGATTTCTTTTTAGGAAAATACAAATAATAATACATATGGATAGGTGTACATGTTAAAAGATTTCTTTTTAGTCGAATGAATTTTCTGTTTATATATAAATATATGTTAAAAATATTTTATCTTTACAATATTGATATACATATATATATATATATATATATATATATATATATATATATATATATATATATATATATATGCATATATGGTATACAGAGTATTGGTGCAAGCATTATGTAATGTTCTATATACATTGTGATTTAATTTAAAAGATCTATTATATATACAGGTTTATATCATCATTAATAACGCTTAAGAGAAGATAAATTATATATATATACATATATATAATATATAAATATATATATATATATATATATATATATATATATATATATTTCTCCATCTATCTCATGAAAATGTACTCATATTTATAATACGAATAAAGATTTCATTGTTGATCGTATATTCTTCTTAAAGATAACAAAAAAAAAAAAAAATAAATATTAAATAAACTTAGGCAATATGTAAACGAATATTTAAACAAAAAAAATGGCAATGAAATTTATATGAATCATTTTAACGACTGATCAAATACATTAAATATTCACTATTATCGCGATAAATTATGGAAATAATCAAATTGTAAAACGTCACGATACCATCATTCTTACATACATAGATTTTCTATACACGTCTTATAATGATACGTGAAAAGAATTCATTATATTGTTATCTAAAACTTTTACATGTCGTATCATAAATAATTTAAATTTACAATAAATTATAATATCATTATTTATCTTTATCTACCATTTTACATATGAATTGTAAATCTTACTATAACAAATTTTTACTCTCGTTAATTAATTATACATAATCTATTTATTTATTTATCATGAATAAAATATCTATGTTATTATATATATGAATATATTTTCAATCAAATTCGTTTTTCAATGTAATTTAAATATATATATATATATATATATATATATATATATATATATATATATATATATATATATATATATATATATACATAATAAACATAATAATAAACATATAATAATATACATATTTTATTCGTCATAAACTTTATTCAACGAAGGAAATATAAAAAGTATAAATTTTTTAAACCATACATAATTTTTGCAAGTGACGTACATACGTACAACATATTCAGAGATTTTTTTATCTCTCCTATATTTACAATATTTCAAATGAGTTAATCGACGTGTATTTATGTTTCCTCGTTATTTTTTTTTTTTTTTTTTTATCTTTTTCTTTCTTTTATTTTTCTAATTATCATTCGTTCCAGACTTAGAAATTTTAACGTGTAATAAATTTCTTATATCTTTTATTTTCGCACTTATTCGTGCTATTGCGAATCGTTAAAATTTCAATAAACCAAAAATAATAGCCCAAAAATAGCGAAACACAAAATAAGATAAAAATAAATAACAAAAAGAAATGAAAATTTTCATTACCGAATCAATCATTACATATCGGTAGATAATAAAAGACTTATTATCGTGACTTTACAAAAGATAATTGACTATTATTATCATAATTGAACGATGCGTATACGTGAATTGAATGACATAATTGAATCTCATAATCAATTCTTTTGGATAAAAAAATATTATCTACAAAGAACAACAAGAACAACAACAATAACAACGACAATAACATTTGTTGTTCTTTAATATAAATCACATTGCCTGAAAATTGAATTTGATTGGAAATTAGAAAATTCTAATCTGATCTGATCATCATTATTTCTTTTATCTTTCGTTTACATAATACTGATTCTTATAATTTTCTTTTTTTCCTCATATTAATCATTCGATTATGATTTTTCTTGCTACTCGAAGATCGATTTTTCTTAATCAATAGATATAATAAAAATTAAATGAAATTTGAATATTAATTCTTCTTTCTTTCTTTTTTTTTTTATCTTCTTTTTTTATGCTCTTCAAACTAAATATTTAATGTTTAAATGAATTCATTTCTCGTTTTATCATTCTACCGTATCTATTCATAACATTTTAAAACATTAATAATTTCCTACTCTCCTTCGAAAAAATCAATATTTATTGTATTTGATAACAATAAAAGCCTTCTTTTTTTTTTTTTTTCTTTTTTCTTCTTTCTCTTCTCTTCTCTCCTTTTATGCAATAAATACGATTAAGATAGATCTATCAACTTTTTGTGTTTGTTTTTCATGCAAAAAGAAAAGAAAGAAAACATTTATAAGCTCCAGTTATGTCACATTTTAATATCATAATATTAAAACTTTATGCCACATTTTAACATCGTAATATTAAAACGAATATCATTTAGAAGAAAAAAAGAAAAATTCATTAAAATTTTTTTCCATTTAGAAATGAGACAACAAAGAAAGTTCTTAAGTTAATATTATACTTCATAGAAAATGTTATCGTTGAATTAAATCTAATTCTCATTTCAATTATTTTCAATAGAATCGATTTGAAATTCATTTTAATCAATACAATTTTATATACGTACACACATGCGCACACAGTTATATACACACGTAAACACAGATATACAGAGAGACATGTGCATTAAAAAAAAAACAAAAAAAAAAAAAAAGGAAAATCATATCACTATCGTCAATCGTCTTTTATAGAAATTAAAAAGCAAAATTAAAAAATTTCATTTCTATCATAAATTATAAAGATTCATTGATGACCGTAAATATTAATGATTGCGATCTTATCTAAAAAAAAAAAAAAAAAATAAAAGAGAACTATGCAAAGTATAAAACACTGTTTCTTAATCGAGAAACATTGAAAGCTCATTGCATATGTATTTGCAAACAATATAATGCAACTTTGCATTCATATCTCAGATAAGTTTTTCAAATGGATATCAAGACGTAATAAAAATATCGATTGGTTTTCTTTTTGCTCTTCCTTCCTTTTTTCCTTTTTATCTCATTCGAACTGGCTAACTTCGTTTTTATAAGACTTCATAATGGCGTCGGATGAATGCAAATAAGAAAAATATAGAAATAGATGCGAGATTATCTGTATAATTTTTAGATGAAAAAAATATAAATGATCCGAGTATAATATCGAGCATTAGAAATTACAAAATTATTTAATCATTTATTTTCTCTCTCTCTCTCTCTCTCTCTCTCAGTTTTCATTTGAAATGAAATTCACTTTATTATATTAAACATCACACTATAGATATTTTTATTAGTTACATAGAATTAAATTAGATATCTCAGAGATTTAGATTAGATATTAATTATATAGATAATTCAATATTATATATCAGATATTTTGTTTTTTTTTTTTTTTTAATTAGATTAGATATATAAATTCTTTTTCTTTTCTCAAATATATTTAAATGTACAATTTATAATAATGTCGTATTGTAGAGTTTCTTCGTAAAGAAAAAAGAATAGTGCAGAAAAAAAGAAAAGAAAAAAACAGCTGATAAAACAAAACTCTTTAACATTTTTTTACGATCACTATTTCAAATATGTCCGAGGTGCGCATTTGAATTTTTTAGATTACGAAAAATTTCATATCGATCGGTTATTACAATCTTTTCTCCTTTTTTCTTTTTTTTTCTTCTTCTTTTCAATTATTCACAATTATTTTTTTTATCCTTTACAAAGACGATGGATTACGAACTATAAACAAAGGATAAATAATTTTTTCTCTGTTTTTGCATTGAAAAAGAATTTAGAGAGGGAAAAGAAAAAAAGAAAATATAAAAACCTTTTCTTTTTAAAAACATTTAACCTTCCATTTTTGTTCTTCCGTCTTTTTTTTTTTCTTCTTCGTTCAACATTTATTCATCTTATATAAGGAATAAAGAGATAATAAATAATATCTTTCTGCTTTTTTGCGTAAAACTGATCTCATAGGGAGGCAAAAGAAAGAAAGAAAAAAAATAAGAAAACAAAAAGAAGCGAAGATAAAAAAAAAGAAAAAAAAGAAAAAAAAAAAAAAAAAAAAAAAAAAAAACCGTCGCTCGTGAACAACAATTCAATCGATCTTTCTTTTCTACTTTTTTTTTTTTTTTTTTATTGAAAATATCTTAGATCTTACGAATATTAACGTTTCTTAAATTGTATCTTTTTTTTTTTCTTTTAATCTGTACTCTACCTCTTTCCCCCACCACACTCGCCCTTCTCTTTCTCTCTCTCTCTCTCTTTCTCTCTCTCTCTCATTCTATCTCTCTCTTACTCATACATCCGTAAATGTTGCACAATGAGAAATGTGAGATAACTACAAAATACATTTAATTATACCACTGTATCGTCGTTGTTAGTTCCGTACGGCGTGTATCTTATTTTAAAGCTTACAATACGGTCTTCGAATAGATATCATCGTTGAAGTGAAGGCACAATTCCTACGGTATAGTGCAGTACACCTCGCACGCAGTCAGTCTATCGGCGACCGTAGTGAGGAGAACACGTTAGCCTTTTTTATTAGATTTTTTCTCTCTCTTTTCTTTCTCTCTCTCTCCCCCCCCTCTTTCTCTCTATCTATTTATCTTTCCTTCTCTCTCTCTCTCTCTCTCTCTCTCTCTCTCTCTCTCTCTCTCTCTCTCTCAGAGATAGAAAATATCGTGTCGAGATTTATACATACATAAACACACAACACACACACACACACACACATGTGCACGTGTATACATAGATACACATATACATAAATACACACACACACACACACATGCACGCACACACACATATATGTCATACATACAATTTACTTTCTTCAATTGTATTCGTTCTTATCATCGTTCTTTTATTCTCTGATACGAGAAAGAATTTATAAACGACGGAAAAAGAAAAATATCTCGAACGGCAATACAATCTCTCTTCGATCTATCATTGATTTATCGACGTTTAAGTGAGTATTAAATTGATTCTCGATCATCTAATATGAAAATGTTATTTTTCTGTTTACTTATACGTTAGAGTGAAGAGTGATATATACGTGCGTGCTCGTGTGTTTTGCGTGTGTTTTTATTTTTTGGTCAACCTTTCCTTACCCTCTTACCCCCTGCTCCCCCCCTTCCAACCAATTCCTTCCCCTCACCTCTATCTTCCTTCTCTTTGATCTCAATCCACACTCTTCTCTCACTAACGCGCTGATGTCACTCATAAACTAGTTCTTGTTAATTATATCAATCGCAACAATCTACGTTTGATTTTTACGTAAAGGGATTTCACTTTTGATTAACAATTGTTAGTAATTTTTCTTCTTCGCCAATTAATATTAATGATTTTTCACGAAGAGCGTACAAATTTTGCAAAATACATTTTCTGCTTGATCAACGATAATACGTATAAGTATTTGCCGATCGTGTAATATTCGTAATAGAAAATGAAAAGGACAAAAAAAAAGAAAGAAAGAAAGAAAGAAAGAAAAAAAGGATTACGTGAGCTCGATGCCTTTATCGAAAGGTGTAGACGGGGTGGAGAGAATGTAACAACTTTGCGAAAGAAAAAGATTTATTCGTGACAGAGAGAGAGAGAGAGAGAGAGAGAGAGAGAGAGAGAGAGAGAGGGAGAGAGAGAGAGATTTTATGTAAATTATTATATTTATATCATTTATATTGTTTATATTAATCATTATTCTTTTAAAGATCAGTTCAGTTCTTTCTTTTTTTTCTTTTCTTCTTTTCTTTCTTTTTGTTTTCCTTTTTTTCTTTTCTTTTTTAATTTCTTTTCTATTTTATCACATACATTTGTCATTATCTTTTTCGAAATTTATCATCTTCTAATGTTTCTTCGTGAAACGATAAAAAAAAAAAAAAAAGAAAAAAACAACATAAAATAAAAGATATTAGATGCTTATTTAGACGTGCTCCTCCGTCACTGCTTGGATGAAATAAACGCCCAGTGAAAGTCAATCGTTTCTCAGAGAGACAGACCGGTGTGTTATAATGCTGCTCGTTTGCAAACCGAGCGTCCCCAATTTGTTATTGAAAAATTTGTAACTTTAAGTCTTTGCGAACGCGTGTGTGTATATATATTATTATTATTATTATTATTATTATTATTATTATTATTATTATTATTAATGTCCAACTATAATATATGTGTATATATATATATATATATATATATATATAATTTTCTATAAAATTCTTAAATGTTCGTCGAGGTAAAAAATGTCAGATAGAAATTTTATATAATATATCTAAATATCTTGCTTTGTCAGTTTCAATGGAATACAAAAAAGAAAAAAGAAAAGAATATTTATATACGTATTATTATAAATTAATTCCCTGTACCTTGAATATTTTTTCATATTTCTTTTTTTTTTTCTTTTTCTTTTTCTTTTTAATATTTAATATTTAACTAGATCGCGTGAGATTAAATCATCGATCTTTTTGTTTTATCTTTTTTCTTTTTTTTTTTTTTTTCCTCAAACGGAGATCAATACTTTAAGACCAACAAAAGTCATAGAGAATATCGAATACGAATTTAACGAGCAATTATGGTTTATCTTTGAATTGATATATTTCATTGAGTTATATTACGACATTGAAATTTAATAAATCGTGTAAAATCAATAATATTTCCTTGTAATTGTCGCGCTTCAAAAAATGATTACAACGTTAAAAAATGTATCAATAAAAATAAATAAATAAATAAGGAAGTGAATAAGTAAATATGTAAGTAAGTAATACAAAAGGAACGAAAGAAAAATAAGAAAAAGAAATACAAATCTATTAATAAATTCATTGGTTATCAAATTTTACGAAAAAAATTAATCGAATTAAT
>NC_062205.1:1407109-1411826 GCF_912470025.1 Vespa velutina
TTAACTACGAACCACTGGATTTGTTGTTGTTGTTGTTGTTGTTCAAGATCGTAAGAGAAGTTCACGGTAGAAAAAAAATTTTTTCTTTCTTTTCTTATTTCTTTTTTCGTTTTTTTTTCCCCGTTTACATTCTAATAAATTCATAATACTCGTTTGATAATGAAAATAATCATCTTATTCTCGTTTACTATTTAAAATAATATATTTAATATAATAATATTTAATATAATAATTTTTATGTGTGCTTTTCTTTTGATTAATATAATTTAATTTATATTATATCAAATATATTAAATTTATTTATATAAATATATATATATATATATATATTTAACATAATTTAATATAATTTATAAACAATTCTATCAATCTAGTCAAAATTTAGAGTCTAGTCAAAATTTAATATATATATATATATATATATATATATATATATATATATATATATATATATATATTAATATATATATAAATAAATTTAATATATTTAATATAATAATATTTAATATAATAATTTCTATATGTGCTCTTCTTTTGATTAATATAATTTAATTTATATTATATCAAATATATTAAATTTATTTATATAAATATATATATATATATATATTTAACATATTTTGACATATTTTGTTTATTTATAAAATAAGATTTTATAGCATTTTACATAATTACATAATTAAAGCATTTATAAAATAAGATTTTATATATTTATATACATATATATGATACAAGACCGTTGAGAAAGTATATTGCTAATACTCCAGTTCTATAGTATCAGAGTGTGTTACCTTTCTCTTTCACTTGAAACTTTCCTCGCTACAGTATAGTTTTCGATGTTGTTCGTTCGTTAACTCTCTTTACATTCATAAGAAAAAGAAAAGAGATAAGGAAGAAAGAAAAGAAAGAAAAAAGAAACAAAAAAAAAAACGAAAAAGAAAAACAAAAAAAAATCAGATACCTAATCTCACGTAAAATCAAATCTAACAGCTAATTTTTCTTTTCTCTTTTTTCTTTCTCGCTTTTTTTTACTATTCTTTTTTTTTTTTCTTCTTTTTTTCTTTTTCTATACTCTTCATCGCTTTTCACGCGTAATAAGATATTTTATTTATTTATTTATTTATTTTTTTTTTTTTATTCACTTTTACATTATCATTAAATCATCCTAGTATAAATTTCTCTTATATCTTTTTCTAGTTCATTTTATTACAAAAAGAGAGAGAGAGAGAGAGAGAGGGTGAGAGAGAGAGAGAGAGAGAAATAAAATTATATGAGAAAAGAAAAAAATTTTACTCCTCTACATAGCGTTATCGTTAATCTCAATGATTCATCGAGAATAATTGAATCAGACTTATGAAAATCATATCGATTGATCATAGCTCTACAAAATTGAAAAACTAATTTCTAAATGTTAGAAATTTGCAAATTAAATTAACTGACTCTATTAAATCAAATTAAATTCTAATGGATTTGACATTTATGTAATTGACTAATTAGGAGAATAAAACATACAGTAAGTTGGCCGAAGTTTAAACATATTATTTACACGAATAAACGTTCTAAGAGGGTAAACTAATTGATTGGGTCAACCTGAGGTAGGTCACTGGCCTACTCTACGGTTATTATTGACGTTGTAAACAACATAAATAGGATTATACGTCGTATGCCATTTGAAACAGTGTGCGTGTGTACGTGTTTATGTCTCTATAGATGATAAATTTTATTTGAAATTTAGACGCGAATGAATGTTTTTCGTTGAAATGAAGAAAATCTTTTACTTGTATAAAAAAATCATATCTCTGTATATCGAATAGAAATTAGATTTTTAAATTAAAAAAAAAAAAAAAAAAAAGAAAGAAAAAGAAAGAACGGAAATAAAATGTAAAAAATACAAATCTACACAGAATTATCGAAGATTTTAATATATATATATATATATATGCAATTTTATTCTCTTATTAGCGATTAAAAAAAAAATTTTGCTAATTATTATTATTATTATTATTAATATTATTATTATCATCATCATTATTATTATTATTTTTTTTTTTTTTTAATATGTATCATCTTCATACAAAAAAGAAAACAAAAAAACAGAAAGAAGAAGAACTCGTACGATGGAGAAGAATCGTAATTTGACGATTTTTCTTTTCTGCTTTTTTTTTTTTTTTTGATTCTTTTCTTTTCCTTATTTCTCGTTTTCTTTTTTCTTTTTTCTTTTTTTTTTCTTCCTTGCCTTTTTCTTTTCTTTTCTTAACTTTCGTCGCGTTAAGGATGAGTGCATAAATGTGTCTTATTTCTGTTATACACTTATGTTACTTTCTAATTTCTCTTTGTAATAAAATATTCAAGACTCATCGAGGAATAAATGATATCGTATAATAGAAACAAATAAAGATAAGGATGAATGGATTGATGGATGGATTGATGGATAGATTGATGGATTGATGAATGGATGAATGGATAAAAGGATGGATAGATAGAATAGATCGATAGATAGATAAATGGATATCAAATTAAACTCATTTGTCTAATTATCTGTATAATATACACGATATAATATATATATATATATTTTTTTTTCTCTTTTTGTTTAATATCTGTAATATATTTAAATGTAATTAAAAATTATACAACGAGGACGATTAATATATTATAAATATGATTCAATTAAAAATTTGTTAATGTAAAATTGAATTTTACGACAAAAATCTTTTAAACAAATTTTTAACGACGTTTTATATCATCGACGATTGATAAAATAATTTTATTTTAATTTTCTTTTTTTTTTTTTTTTTTTTTTCTTTGTTTGTTTTCTTTATTTCTTTCTATATTCTTTGTATATATATTTTTTTTGTTTTGTTTTTTCTTTTCTTCTTAGGTATCGAAGAAACGGTGAAATTGGTACAAGCCGCCGGTGGTACTTGTTACGGATACGTTTGTGATCTTTGCAATCGCGAGGATATTTATAAAAAGGCGGCTCTAATTAGAGAGGAAGTTGGCAAGGTGAGGGACCATTTTTATTTTCTTATTTATTTATTTATTTATTTGTTCTTTGAAATAATTAATTAATTTCTTTCTTTCTTTCTTTCTTTCTTTCTTTCTTTCTTTCTTTCTTTATTTATTTTTTTTATTTTTTCTTCAATTTAAAAAATTTTCCTAAACGTTTCTCAAGGATCAAAAAATGGAGCAAAAAGAAGAAAAACAAAAAAAAAAGAAAAGAAAAGAAAAGAAAAAGAAACTGTCGTTTTGAAATCGTACCTTTTGTTTAAACAAATTACATTGTGTCCCTGTCTATCTGCCTCTCTGTCTTTCTCTCTCTTTCACTTATTATTTTCGAAATCGATAGTTTTTGGAGCGAATAGACATGAATACGTACCTTCTAATGTTATCGACTTACTCACCTAGAAAAAGATAGTATACTACTCTCTATCTGGTGTAAGTAGAGGAGGGGAGAGTGGGGAAGGAAGGGGTGAAAGAAAACATTATGAAAGTCTGCATTACGCCACATCTCTCTGTAATATACGGAGAACTCGTTGTCGGCATCGTACGGGCTGACCCGTTTTCAACATTTCTTAAAAAAAAAAAAAAAAAACGAGAACAAGGAAAGAATGAAAAAAAGAAAAAATTAGAATAAAATAAAATTTATTTCCGTCCGTCTGTATACAATACTTTTATATATATATATATATATATATATATATATATATATATATATAAAAATAATATGATGTTTAATCAGATTGGGCTTCTGAAATAAGTTTTTTCTTTTTTCTTTTTTTTTTTTTTTTTTTTTTTTAATTCGATGATCAAATAAATTTTGTCTTTTTAATGGCATATAAATAATCTACATCGAGGAAATTTATTTACAAATGTAAAAGATATGAATCCCGTCAAGTTACTTTTGATATTTCAATTGAAAAAAAAAAACAATACGAAGAATTGAAAAAGTCGAATACGTAATTGTTATTTAATTTTGTGAACTGCTCACGTATATACATTTTAATTCCACGATCTATAGTTACGCGCGAATCGAAATCTTAACGTTGTCACCGACCTTTCCTACTTTCACTTTTATATTCGATCGGTAAAAGATTCGCAACTCTTACAAAGCTGTTTATTCAGAGTGATTCAGGAAACTCGTTCTTGAATCAGGTTGAGCAATAGCGTAGAAATTGAACAAACATTTAAACGTTGAAGAATTTTCAAATATTAAAAAGATCAATTGTATTCATTTTTTAAATATTTTAATACACAATCAAGGTAATTTTTATTTTATGCAAAAACAATAATAAAAAAAAAATATATATATATATATATATTATTATTATTATCTAAGGAATGATATGCGTAGTAATTGGCATAATTCTATGAATCAAAAGATCGTAATAAACAGAAACTCATTATAAAAAGTTCATCTCTTTAACGTCAATAACTATCGTAATTTGAATAATTATTTCTACGGATTGATTATGGTTTATTATTCACGTATATCATCTTTTATATGTATTATTACTTCAACATTTTTTATTCGTTTATTACAGGTAACAATCTTGATAAACAATGCCGGCGTAGTCAATATTATGAAATTCTTAGAAACTCCTGACAATCTTCTTATACGTACGATGGAAGTTAATATAATGAGTCATTTTTGGGTAAGTGTAAAAACTATCATAAGTAGTATTATTTCTTTCGTCCTTGTTTGATCTCTCTTCTT
>NC_062205.1:1412026-1464526 GCF_912470025.1 Vespa velutina
TTTCTTTTTTCTTTTTTTTTTTTTTTTTTTTTTTTTAATTCGATGATCAAATAAATTTTGTCTTTTTAATGGCATATAAATAATCTACATCGAGGAAATTTATTTACAAATGTAAAAGATATGAATCCCGTCAAGTTACTTTTGATATTTCAATTGAAAAAAAAAAACAATACGAAGAATTGAAAAAGTCGAATACGTAATTGTTATTTAATTTTGTGAACTGCTCACGTATATACATTTTAATTCCACGATCTATAGTTACGCGCGAATCGAAATCTTAACGTTGTCACCGACCTTTCCTACTTTCACTTTTATATTCGATCGGTAAAAGATTCGCAACTCTTACAAAGCTGTTTATTCAGAGTGATTCAGGAAACTCGTTCTTGAATCAGGTTGAGCAATAGCGTAGAAATTGAACAAACATTTAAACGTTGAAGAATTTTCAAATATTAAAAAGATCAATTGTATTCATTTTTTAAATATTTTAATACACAATCAAGGTAATTTTTATTTTATGCAAAAACAATAATAAAAAAAAAATATATATATATATATATATTATTATTATTATCTAAGGAATGATATGCGTAGTAATTGGCATAATTCTATGAATCAAAAGATCGTAATAAACAGAAACTCATTATAAAAAGTTCATCTCTTTAACGTCAATAACTATCGTAATTTGAATAATTATTTCTACGGATTGATTATGGTTTATTATTCACGTATATCATCTTTTATATGTATTATTACTTCAACATTTTTTATTCGTTTATTACAGGTAACAATCTTGATAAACAATGCCGGCGTAGTCAATATTATGAAATTCTTAGAAACTCCTGACAATCTTCTTATACGTACGATGGAAGTTAATATAATGAGTCATTTTTGGGTAAGTGTAAAAACTATCATAAGTAGTATTATTTCTTTCGTCCTTGTTTGATCTCTCTCTTTTCCTCTCTCCCTCTCCCTCTCCCTCTCCCCCTCTCATTATTTAATCCTGACACACTCGTAATCATCTTATAAATTATACGATTGCGTTCAAACGTAATCGTTTCTTCGAATATTACGCTCGATTCTCATGTATTTCATATGTTTTAATCGTAAAAAAACAAAAAAACAAAAAAACAAAAAAAAAAAAAAAAGAAAAAGAAAAATTGTAGCAAAACTTACAACCAAACAATTTCGTTAACGAGAATTAAAATATACAAGGAAGAGGAAATCTCTGTTCGTAAAAAACAAAAAAGAAAAATTGTTGTCGACGAGCAGGCATGCTTTATTACGAATAAAAATGAAACAAAAATTCTTTTCTCTTATTATCTTAAAAGTTTAAGCAATTAAATTTAATCGAACGCACGCCGTTATGACGTTGTAATTCGCGATTTTTTTCCATATTCCGTGACTATAATCCCATCGTATTGTAAGATGTTTGCATTATGAAAGAAATCATAATCACGTCCGCGTTAATTTATCATTGTTATCGTTAAATATTTGAGGACAAAGATCAGTAACGTTTACATGATTATTTTTTTTAAATGTAATTAAATTTTCCCTTTATAAACAAAATCTTGTTCTCTCGTGAAATTTGTTAATATCTTTTTTTTAGGCACATAAACACACACACACACACATATATATATATATACGTAAATAAATAAATAATTAAGTACTAGTTAATTAACTTTAACTAAAGTATTAATTACTTAATCTAATTTCTTCGTTTTGTACGCACAGTCCTGGATCTTTTTTTTTCTTTCTTTCTTTTTTTTTTCTTTTTTTTTTTTAATTCTTTTATCTTTTTTATTCACTTTTTCCCCCTCCTCCCCCCACTACTTTTTTTTCTACAACATAAATCGATAATAATAACATCGGATAAATAGCATCGAAAAGTTAATTAAAAATTCTTTTCGTTCGTAGGTTATTTAATTTTTCTTTCATATTCATTTATCCTTCGACATTAACGTCAATATGTTGTTAACGTCAATACGATCTATATCAATGTTTCTCGATGATTATCAATCATCGTTAAATTTTTAAAGGATCGATCGTCGAACGATTAATTTCCATTAAGATCTAAAATGATTCAATCATTAAGTGTAAAATAATTCAATATATTTAAAAAAAATTTTTTTGTCAAATAATTTACGATTCGATATCACGATCGATATAACGATGAATTAAATAAATAATAATTGATATAACGATAAATGAAATAAATAATAAATAATAAATTAAATAAATAATTCGGTTTATATAGGAAAAAAGAGAAAAAAAAAACTCGTATTGAAAAATTCAATATTACGAATATTACAAAGATATTTATTAAAGGATATAAAGAGTAAGAGAGATAGTATTGAGAGAGAGAGAGAGAGAGAGAGAGAGAGAGAGAGAGAAATGATTTGTTCAATACTGATAATAGATAACTCTTTGTCGATCATAAATTAAATCGATATATTAGAATACACGAAATAAATTTAATATCTCAATTTATTTCTATTTATTTCCTATTTTAATTTATTTAAATTCATTTAAAATTAAATCAAATTATTTATTAATAAATTTAATCATTCATCTATTTTTTTCTTTTTTCAATTTGCTTATTCATATTATCAATTATACATATTTATTTTTTTTTTACATACAATCTCATTTAAATGATTAGTTAAATTTTATTAAATTTAAATATTTAAATGTTATTTACAAAATTATAATAAATAATTGATATCTCTTTATTCCATCAAATTAAAAACTTTGAAATGATTCTATCTTTGTTTGTTTCTTCGTTTCTTTTTTTTCTTTTCTTTTTTTCTTTCTCTTCTTCTTCTTTTTTTTTTTTTTTTTTTTTTTTTTTTTTTCTTTCTTTCTTTATAACACATGTCAAAGAATTTTCGTAGACGAAAGTTGGTCAATTTTCAAGGACCAAATATGCCTCGAAGAAATAATTTCTCTGATGTAGTGAGAGGCAAGCACGGTCGTGTTCGCCTTAGTAGTTCGTTGTGGAATCATTGCTGTTGGTCAGGTACAGAGAAACCGGTCAGATGACTACAAGTACTAACACCGTTTGCGAGTAGTTGCCGTAGTGTATTCTATATATTTAAAAATTGCAACACACCAAGATCTCAACTGTACTTTATCCTTGTCTAATGTAATTTGACTCTCATTTAATTTCAAGAAATAAGTAAAATTTCACGATTTCTTTTTCTCTTTTACATTATATCATTTTATTTTTATTCTTTTTTTTTTCTCTCTTTATTTTTCTTATTTCTTTTCTTTTTTTTTTTTTTTTTTTTTTTTTTTTTTTTTGTTGTTGTCCCTGAAGAGAACTTATTAGCCGAATTATTTTGGTTACCTATAATTTAAATATGTCAATGTAAGTTGTATTACGTTATATAACGAAGGATACTTATGTAATTTTGTATTCGTATAATTTTATATTAATATTATAATATGTCCAATGTCGCAATGAAAGATACATGTATTAACAAGTAATATATTCCATTTTAATGTTTCTTCAGTTACCCAATGATTTTTAATTGATTTTTTTTTTTTGCCTTTTTTTCCTGTCTCTTACTTTTTTCTTTTTTTTTTTTCTCTCTTTTTTATCATCTTCTGCCGTTCTGTAAATCATCAATAATGTCAAATAGAAAATAATCTTTTACACGGACACATATTGAAAATGATTTGTTACTCTATTATCTTTTTACATTTTCTCGACGATTATTTTCTGAAAAAAAAAAAAAAAAAAAAAAAAAAAAAAAGAAGAAGAAGAAAAAGATCTTTGTTTTCTTATTTTCTCTTTTTTCCTTTTCGCAAATTGAATAGATATTGAAAAAAAAATTTTTTCACATCATTGAGTTAAAATGATTTCGAATATAAAATGTATCTTATGATTTTTCGAAAATAATACACCCGAAGCCTTAGGTATAACTAATTATACCTAAGCCAATTATATCGAAGCCCTAACGATGATTTTGCATAGGAGCGTTGGATTATATCGAACGATTCCAATCTCTATATGTAAATAATAAATCGAAGTGAAAAAAAAAAAAAAAAAAAAAAAAAAAAAAAAGAAAAATAAAGCTATTGAGAAAAAAAACGATAAAATAAGAAATTACTTTTGGAAAAGAAATTTTCTATTGAATATAATCAGTCTGAAAGAATGAAAAGCTTTTCGATGTTTATTTTTATTTTTTTTTTTTTCTTTCAATTAAATCTAAATATGCCACGTTGTGTCTTAATTCTAATTAATAGAAATAAAAATAAAAAAAAAAAGAACAAAACAAAGAAAAAAATTATATATATATATATATATATATATATATATATATATATATATATATATATATATATAAAAAACAATAACGATTCAAATTGCCAATTAATTGTACATCGTTGGTAATTAATAGATATTCGATTATAGTCTATTAGAATTATCATCAATTCTTTTAAAACGTCCTGTATATGCAAATGTTTCTCTCTCTATCTCTCTCTTTCTCTCTTTCTCTCTCTTATTTTGTTTCACAAGAAAGAAATTAAAAATAAATGTGAAGGATAACCAGTCCCGAATGATTTTAAAATTATAACAGATATTTTTTGATTAAGATCCTTGATCGCATCTATATATATAATCGATAAATATAATCTGACATAAAGAAGAAGAAAAAAAAGTAAAATTGAGAAACCAAACATATATTTTTGTCGTCTTTTTTTTTTTAAACGTCGATCAATTCACTTATTTGTTTTATCATTTATTAACGAAATCGTTAGTTTGTTATTGGAATAAATGAATAAAAAAAAAAAAAAAAAAAAAAAAAAAAAGAAAAAAAAACAGACATATTCATATTTATTCATGTATATATATATATATATAAAGAAAAAAAAAAGAAAAAACAAGTCTCTCTTATATTTACTTGTCTGAAAAAAAAGAAAAGAAAAAAAAAAAAGAAAAAAAAAAAGAAAAATAAAAATTCAAAGAAAAAGCGACCAATCATATTAATTTTATCAAATAAAATACATAGATACGTATATACGTGACATATTGTATGATCACTTTTATGTTTCTATATAATTCTATATATAGATAAATATTTAAATGTCAATCATTTAAAAAGCAATTAATTTCAATACATATTAAATAATATAAAAAGTAGATATTCTAAAGATGAAAACAGAGCGTAACCATGAAAATCGTTGGAGATCTTGTAAAAGTGGGTTAATCATTCTGTAAAAAAGAAAAAGAAACGTTTGTAATTGCGAGACTCTTACCATCTAGATGTCACGGTCATTTCTTTGTTGTATATTTACTCAACCAACCACTTTCTACCGATCCCTTTCCAATCACGATTTAACCTACCTCCATCTTATCCGAATAACATTATATATATATATATATATATATATATATATATATATATATATTTGTTTATTTTATTTGATTTTTCTTTATTTTTTCTTTGGGGAATAATTGTGATTTGAATATATTATCATATCGAGTATATTAATATTGTATTATTATTAGATGTAAAGAAAAAAAAAAAAAAAAGAATAAAGTAAGAACAAAGATTATAAATAGATTTTTTGCGATAATAAAAACTCCGTTCTTCGTATTGATTCGTTTCTTTTTACTCCTTTTTTATTTTCTTTTTTTTTTTTTTTTTTTTTTTTTTTTTTTTTTTTTTTTTTGTAGACAGTGAAAGCTTTCCTCCCGGCTATGATGGAAATTAATAAAGGTCATATAGTCAGTATAGCTAGTATGGCCGGATATGTTGGAATTCCAAAATTAGTTGATTATTGCACATCAAAACATGCAGCGGTTGGTTTCGATGAAGCTTTACGAATAGAACTGAAGGTACGTATTTGTTATTTTTCTTTTTTTTTTTTTTATATATATATTTTATATCTGATATTTTATATTTTGTTATATTTGTACGATTTTAGAAAAGGAAAAAAGAAATAAATACAGATTCTCGTTACCTTTTAAATGATTTATATATGTGCATTTAAATTTTGATTTTTATTTAAATCTTATTTTTAATTTTTATATCTTATAATTAATCATTAATTATTTTTTCATATAATCAAATTTTTAATTCGAACAATTTAATTTTTTTTTCTCATTTTTATTATTATTATTATTATTATTTTTTTTTTTTTTTCTTTTTTTCATTATTTACACATTGTACATCTGTCATTATACATTGATTTTTATTTAAAACACTGTCCTTAATTGTTATCCTAACAAATTAATCATTAATTTTTATTCTTATAATTAAATTTTTAATTTGACCAATTTACTTTTTATTCTCGTAATTTTTATTCTTTTTTTAATTATTTACACATTGTACATTTAAATATTGATTTTTATTTAAATCTTATTGTTAATTATTATCCTAATAATTAATCCTTAACTTTTGTTATTATAATGAAATTTTTATTTATAAGAATTTAAATTTTATTCTCGTAATTTTTCTTTTTTTTTCTTTTTTTCAATTATTTACATATTTTTCTTTTTATATATATATGTTATTTACATATATTATTTGTATTTATTTGTATATGTATATATACAAATAAATAAATTAGTAAATAAATATTAAATAATTAAATTTTTAAAAATTTAATTTTTCTTCTTATAATTAATTTCTAATTTTTTTTTTTTTTCTTTAATTTATTTCTCATTCAATTTTTATTCATATAATTAATATATATATATATATATATATATATATATATATATATATATATATATATATATGTATATTTATATTTATATTTTTTTTCTGTCCTTTTCTTTTCTAGTACGAGGGATATAATAATATCAACACCACGGTCGTATGCCCCTATTTCCTTCGTAGTACAGGCATGTTTGGCGACGGATATACCGGGTATGAATTATTTTTGACAATTTTAACACATCAATTTAGAGAAAAAAAAAAATATATTTTTAATATATATATATTTTAATGATTAATATTTTTTTTTCAGATTTTTGTCTAATCTAAGTCCGAATGAAGTAGCAGAAAAGACTATAACGTCATTGAGATGTAACAAAAAATACATTATGATACCAGAATATTTTCAATTTGCTGTACCTTTAAAATGGTAATCCAATATTGATTCTTATTTCAACGTTATATTTAATTTTTATTTTTACAATTAATTTTTCAATATTTTCTTTTTTTAATTCAATCTTTATTCTTACAATTTATTGCAAATTTTCTTTTTTAATTTAATTTTTATTCTTACAATTTATTGCAAATTTTTTTTTTTTAATTTAATTTTTATTCTTACAATTTATTTCAAATATTCTTTTTTAAATTCAATCTTTAATCTTATAATTAAATTCAAACTTTTTTAAATTAAATTTTTATTCTTATTTCAAATTAGATTTCAAACTTTTATTCAAACTTATATTTCAAACTTTTTTAAATTAAATTTTTGTTCTTGAAATTAATTTCTAATTTTTTTTTTTTTTTTATTTATTTTTCATTCAGTTTTTATTCATATAATTAATTGGTAATTTCCTAAACTTTAATTCCAATGATAAATTACTAACTTTCAAAATTTAATTTTTTATTCTTAACAATTGATTTGTAATATTCAATATTTGACTATCATTCTTACAAATAATTAATTTTTAATCTTTAAAATTTACCTCCATAAAATTAATGAAAATTAATCCTTAATTTTCATTTTTCTTGTTCTTCATTTTTTAATAATTAAGAAAAGAAAAAAAATTCGATTTCTACTCTCATAATTAATTTCTATAAAATATATATCGTAATTAAATTTCAGGATATTCCCATGGACATGCATCAGTAAGATACTACGTTGTATAGTCAAAGATATTTCACCTATGCACGAATCAACGGTAGAGACAAATGTGATCAACAATAGCAAAAATAAAAATATAAATGTAAAGGATCAAGAGGACGGTGCGATACATCAAAAATTAACTAGGCATATTTCAAGTTCCGAAAGAAAACCATAGAAATTTGGAGTACGATTCTTTCTCTCTCTCTCTCTTTTTCTGTCTCTTTCTTTCTCTCTCTTTGTTTCTTTTTTTTTTTTCTCTTATGGGAATTGTTACAAATTGTTACGAGGATATTTGCGAAGTGGTATATATACAACGTAAAATAATATTTTCCTATGTACATGTAATTATTAATTAAATAATAAGTACGAACAATCTAATATTTTTTTTTTTTTTGTAATTAAGATGAGTAAAGAACAATCTAAGATATTTCTATGAAAATGAATTTTTTTTTTGTGTTTAGCTATCAAAATCATTACGCCATATCAATTCAATAACTTTTCTTTTCTTCGAGATATATATATATATATAATAAAATATATATTATTGATATATACAGGACGTAACAAAGTTAATGCGACAATGTAGAAATGAGAAATACGTAAAAATGAAAAAAAAAGAAAAAAAGAAGAATATGCTTGATTTCTCAATTATAAATCTTCGTTAAGTACGATTTTAATAAATTCGATGTATACGAAAATTCTAATCATGAATTATGATTTATGGTAATTTCGTGCATTGACAAACGAATAAAAATCCGTAATACATGATTTTTACATTTGAACGTAATCCGATTTATCTCATGGATTTGATTTTGTAAAAATTAAAATTGAAGTAAATTGAAAAATGAAAATCTTATGATTGAGAAAATTGAGTATTTTATTTAAAAAATTTCCGTCTCGTAATTATTTTACAATATATATATTTATACATGTATGTATACATATATATATATATATATATATATATATATATATATATATATTTAAATAAAACATTTTGTTGTTCATATGACACATATCAGGGATATAGATTTATATCATTATTATAGTGACGATAATTATATTTGGTTTGTATTTAAAGTTGACATTTAATTTTGATGCGATACGATTAATAATAGTAATAATAATAATAATACAAAAAAATTAGTTAATAAGAGTAATTCTAATTATATAATGAAATACATAAGAAAATATATTATTGTGAATCATAATTAATTCTTTTTAATGTTGTACAAAAAAAAAAAAAGAAAATGATAATTATAATATCTTATAAATAATATTGTAATTAAATGATATGAAATAAAATGAAAATAGAATAGAATAGAATAAAATAAAAGAAAGAAAGAAAAAAGAAACAAAAAAAAATAAATAAATAAACGAATAAATAAATCAATAAATAAATAACCAGGATCGATTATACGAATATAGAGAAAAAATATATATCCATATATTTTGTTTATGTGAAATAACAGTACATATAAAAAATATCTCGTAAATCGGGTTACGATGTGTAAACGCATATGTGTGTGTGTGTGTGTGTGTGTGTACATATTTATATATATATATATATATATATATATATATATATATATATATATTAATTTTCACTTAGATTCCATTATTTTGTTATATTTAAAAAAAAATCACAATTATACATTTTTATTTTGAAATCAATTTCATTATTCTACGGTATATGATACGTAAGAATTTTGTTTAAAAATTTTTCTTAAATTATCACCGAATAATTAATTAAGAATCAAACGATACTTTATTACATACATATAATATTATTCATTAAATCTAACGAATTATTTCAGTTAACGTGTTAATTCAATATCAATCAATCATTATAATAAATCGGGGAGATAATATTATTCGAAAAAAAAAAAGAAAAAAAGAGAAGAAAAAACAAATAAATAATTTCTCTTTTTTGAAATATTCCTATTACTATTGCTGTACGATCATCAGTTTATATGGGTCATAGTTATAGAAAGTAAAAAAAGAAAACTACTTTTCTCTTTGTACACATAACACACATACACGCACACACACACACACACACATATATATATATATGTATACATATATATGTATATATGTCTAATCCACGTGCGTTGGCGATACAATCATAGCGGACGTGAAACAGATGTAGAAACTAAAATAGGCCGGTACTGCGATTATGTCAATAAAAATCGATAATACAATCGTCCTCTCGTAGCTATGTATTATCATGTGGGTGTCTATGGTTCTACAAATATATACGTACATATGCATAAATATATATTCATTCATATATATATATATATATATATATACACATATCTATATATATATATATGAATATAGGAATGTTTAACCCATTATAAACGTCACAAATAAGTATCATTGATCAATGTCATGTATGATTAATGAATTATTAATCAAAAGATATCATATATTGTACTAGCATACTTTTTGTACCACTTTTATTGTATACAGTACACTTTCTTTTCTTTTCTATTCTTTCCTTTTCTTTTCTTATCTATTTCTTTTCTCTCTCTCTCTCTCTCTCTCTCTCTCTCTCTCTCTCTCTCTCTCTCTCTCTCTCTATCTCTCTCTCTCTCTTTAGAACTCTGTCTCTTCGTTGGTAAAATTTATTTCTCATTTTTTTTTCTACTTTTAACCAACGAACGAAAGATAAATAATTAACTGGTGGTATATAAATATAAACATTTGTGTTGAATTTTTTGATTTATTTATTTATTCCTTTTTTTTTTCTACTTTTCTTCTTTTTGTTTCATTTTCTTTTTCTTTTTCTTCTCTCCTTTTTTTTTTTTTTTTTTTTTTTTTTAAAGAGTACACGTACTACATAGGAACGTTAATAAAAGGCATTGCGTGTCTTTTGTTGTCTCTTTTCCTATCGTGACGAATGTCGCTTTGACGTTACACACACGTTACACGTACGCACATATACACACACACACACACACAAACGTGTGCGTTACTAATAAGTACTACAAACACATACATAGTAGCATGTATGCATCTCTCTAAAAAAAAAAAAAAAAAAAAAAAGAAAGAAAAAAAAAATAGTAATATATTATGCTTCCTCGACGATAACACACGATCATTACGCGTCGATAACTCGAGCTGTTAGCAATTACCGCGTTAGAAGTTATTTTAATATAAATAAATAAATAAATAAATAAAAATATATATATATAAATGTATATATAAAAAAACAAGGTTAAAGTGATATTTCCATCGTGTATATATAACATCACTATAATAAAATATATTAATCACATAAATGATAAAAACGAATTGATTTAAATAGTTCATAATATTTAATTATTTAACTTTAAAAAAAAAAAAAAGAAGTGATGTGAGATCAATAGAGTGTTATGTGTCTTGTGTGTGTGTGTGTGTGTGTGTGAATGAGTGTAAGTTTAATATGTTGGCGTTTCATGTGTGTGGGTGTGTTACGTACGTTTTTTAATTGAAATGATGAGACAATTGAATATACCAACAAACACGTGAACGTTAAGAATCAGAATTTACATTTTTTTCCACGTTACATAATATCATCATCATTATCATCATCACTATCGTTGTCGTCATCAGTATCGTCATCATGATCATTATCGACGATTATGATGACTCGTCATGATCATTCGTCGATGTTTATTGTCCTTGAAAAATTAGAACACGACAAACGTTCCTAACTAACAATTAAACTATGATCATATAAAATTCTTTACGTTCGATAATTAATTGATAGCGATATTTTAAAAATCGATTAGTATAAAAAGAAAAGAAGAAAAAAAAAAAAGAAAAATAAGAAGGGAAAGAAAAATTCATATCATCCGACTGAAAGATATATATATATATATATATATATATATATATATATATATATTATTGTTTGTCAAAACTATAAAAAAAAAGAAAAAGAACAAATAAATAAATAAATTAATATTTTCACATACATTTGAAACTTACGTAAATGTCTATGTATATCTCAAGTGTTAGATTAGCATGAGATTTTGAGATAAGTGATAGGAAAAAAAAGAAACAAAAAAGAAAAAAAGAAAAAAAAAAAGAAAGAAAGAAAGAAAAGAGAAAAAAATTACATACATACAAATACGAATCTCTAGATCGTTCATCGATATTTAGAAAAAATTTTTCAATTCGAAAATATTCATTGCAATTGTTAAATAAACGTATTACCGTGTATTCCCATGGTTTCGTCTCAATTTTGATGGTGTTCCTGATATATGGGTACTTCTTTCTCTTTCTCTCTCTTTCTTTCCTTCTCCCCCCCCCCCTCTCTCTCTCTCTCTCTCTCCTTTTTGCCAAATCGCAACGATTCACGAGAATAAGATATTATCGTTATCGTATCATATAATATAGATAACATACTGAGAACGCCGTTGCAGCGTCTACACAGTCATTAATTTCTCGCATTACCGTCTCTGATTTCTTATTGTTCGTCGTGTGTGTGTGTGTGTGTGTGTATATATATATATATGTGTCGTTAATGTATATGTGTACCTTCATGATGGTGGTATATTACCACGTGTAAACTTATGTGATAAAAAGAACGTCAATTTATTTTTTCGCGCGTATGACGTCAACGACTAACGACAACGAAGAACGAACAACGCGATTTATGATTTGAACGATAAGAAAGGGAAGAAGAAGAAGAAGAAGAAGGAAAAAAAAAGGAAAGAAAAAAAAAGAAAAGAAAAGAACAAAAAAAAAAAAATAGAAGAAACAGACATATCATAGATATATCGATATATCACATAGGACGCACAGATATAAAGACAAACATTGTAGTTACCAAGGTGCGCAAGGGTATCACGTATTTATACCTTAAATTAGTTCTATTGGAAACTATCATCTCGTTAAGATATGATGTATTACTCGTCCCATTTCACGTTGACAATAATATTAATGCTGACGTGTATAATCGTCAAGTGTTACGTCATTGAAGAAACGGAACTTTTGAGATTGTGCGTGCCGCAAAATTCCTGCGAGAGTTGCCTAGAGGTTAACGATGCCTGTGCCTGGTGCAGCAATTGGGTATATATATATATATATATATATATATGTATTTTTTTTTTTTATGTATACATATATTAGATAGACCGGAAAGTAATGTCGTTTCTGCGCATGTCAATATTTGATTGTTAAAAATTGTTAAAAATTTATTCGTTTGAATTTAATTTAAGAAAGCGACATTACTTTCCGGCCCACCTAATATATATAATATATATATATATATATATATATATATATATATATATATATATATGTATGTATGTATAGATTTATATATTTTATAGTATTTTTTTTGTGTGTGTATGTGTTTTATATATATATATATATATATATATATATATATATATATATATATATATATATTATATACAATCGTTAGAGTAAACGTAGTTTTATTTTTTATATATTATAGAATTTTATTATATCGAATTTTTTACATTATAAATTTCTTATTTTATTGAATACCAATCTTTTATCCCTGGGGCCCTTTTAGAGAGAGAAAAAAAGGGACTACAAACGTTATATAATTTTTTGATGTTATTTCGTTTACCTTGTTTTTTCTACACTGTTTTTTTTTTTTTTTTTTATTTTGAGGGCCGGGGCGGGGCGGGGTGGGGGAGGGAGGGGAGGGAATAGAAGGAGAAGGGTAAAGAGAAAGAGAGAGAGAGAGAGAGAAAAAAAAACTACAAACGCGATTACGTATTATTCATTGTTTTCAGTCCTATACGAATTCTACTATTGGCAAACCGAGATGTAATTTGTCAAAACGATTGAAAGAATTTGGTTGTCCAATTACGGAAATAAGAAAAGCTCCAAGTGGATACGTCGAGTATATTTTGAACGAAGATTTTCAAGATGTATCGTCGGATCATTTGCCGGTACAACTTAAGCCTCAAAGGGTTCACGTCAAGTTACGACCAAATTCAAAAATGGAAATGAATCTTCAGTATCGACCGGCTAAGTAAGTGTTATGTAAATTGATCAGAAGAAAGAAACAAGACAAAACAAAAAAATCGACAAAAAAACGTGTTGTTTTTTTTTTCTTTTTTTTTTGTTTTTTTGTTATTTACTTACCTCTTTTTTTCTAAATTACATCGATATATTTGTCATTGTAATCGTTCTTTTTTTCTTTTTCTTTTTTTCTTCTTTTAATCGAACGTTTTCTTCCTTTTTTTCGATATATTCAGAAATTGTCGATTGAGTATGATTTGTTTTTTGTTTATTATTTATTTATTTTTTTTTTCTAAATTACGTTAATATGTTATTATATTTTTTATTTTTTTTTTTTTTTTTTTTTTTTTTTTTTTTTAATCGAATATTTTTTTTTTCTTTTCGTTTTTTCTTGATATATCCAAAAACTAGGCCCTTTGATCTGTACTATTCGATTGGAAACAACACGAATATATTTTTTTTCATTTTTAAAAAATTTATATATATATATATATATATATATATATATATTACATTAGTATATCTACCAGTGTATTTTTTTTCTTTCTTTCTTTTTTCTTTTTAGAAAATCGCAACCATCATTTTTCAAAATGATAGTTATATATCTACATTCTATTATATGTGTACGTACGTATGTGTACGTACGTATTATAAAATCGTGGAAGGTCGCGTTTACTTTTCTTATCTTTTGCGATATATATAAGTACGCAAATGCTATGAAACTGTGTCATATGAAATATGAACGGTATATATGGGTATTACGCATATTACATAAAATCTGTTAATCCGTTAGAATAAATTCATTCGTTGTTTTAATCGTTAAACATGTAATAACGTTTATATAATTCACAATACCAAATGAGGATTTAATCGTGTAACACGTGTAATATTGGCGTAAAAATAATCTCGCGACTTCGCTTCAGTTTTTTATTCAATAAAATCTTATTTTATGTAAGAATCATAAGTAAGATATATCCTTCAAAGTGTTTTTTTTTTTTTTTGTGTTTTTTTTTTTTTGTTTTTTCTAATCCAACGAAATCCATCAATTATCCTTTAGATATTCGATTGAATAAGATTTATTTTTTTTTCTTTTATTAATTTTTTGTTTTATTAGATTCTTTTCATTTTTTCTTTATAATTACATTTAATACACATCTCTCGTTATAATCTTTTACTTTTAATTTTTTTTTTTTTCAGATCTTTATTATCGATTGAATATATTTGGGTTTGTTTTTTTGGTATATTTATTTATTTCATTTCTCTCTTTTTTTTTTTTTTTTTTTTTTTTTTTTTTAACATTACATTAATATATCATCCCTTTTAAATCTGTATTATTGATTGAATATAACTCGAATATGATTTCTTTTTTATTTATTTATTTATTTGTTTTTCTAAATAACATTAATACATCCTCGATCGTATTTCTTTTTTCCTTTTCTTCTTCTTTTTTAATCATTTCTTTTTTTTCTTCTCGATATACAGAAATTATCCTTTAGATTTTTAACAACGATTGAATATAACTTGCGAATATAATTTTTTTTCTTTATTTTTTTATTCTTTTATATTATTTTCCATTTTATTTATTTATTTATTTTTTTTTATGTATTACATTAACATATCTCCCATTGTATTTTTTTCTTGTCTTCTTAACTTCAATCGAATAATTATTTTTCTCTTTTCGATTAATAGAAATTATCCTTTGGATTTGTATTATTTAATGGATTTAACATGGTCAATGAAGGACGACAAGGATACTCTAGTTGGTTTGAGTCGAAAAATGACGGATACTTTGGGAACATTTACTGACAATTTTCGTCTTGGATTTGGTAGCTACGCCGATAAGCCATTGATGCCATTTATATTTCCGGGACATGAAAATAATCCTTGTAGAAGCGAGTACGCTACATGCGCACCACTTTATTCATTCAAACATCATCTTCCATTGACAGGAGATGTCGATCAATTCGTACGTAAGGTATGTAATAATTATGATTAATTAATTACATAATTAATTACTTAATTAATTAATAATTTAAATCAATAACAATGGAAATTAATAATTATATAATAATTATTAATATTTGACGTATCATAAATTTAATGACTTTTACGATGACGAAAGATATCGATTAATGAACACGAGAGGGATGGGAGGGAGGGAGTGGGGTTTTTGTTTTTATTGAACAAAAAAAAAACAAATAAACAATAAATAAATAAAGGTAAACAACAGCGACGTCACAGGTAACGTGGATAATTTGGAAGGTGGCCTTGACGGTGTAATTCAAGCTATAGTTTGCGAGGACGTTATTGGCTGGGGACATCAAGCAAGAAAATTAATGCTTCTTGCTACCGATGGATATTTACATTTTGCCGGTGAAGGAAAGGTAAAGTAATTATTTATTTATTTATTTATTTATTATTTATTCGTACTTATATGATAATTATTAATTTGTTAATATGATTGATAATAATTGTAATTCAATTATGAATTCAATATAATTTCATTATTAATTTAAAAATTAATAATTCAAAATTAATTAATAGTTACAATAATTGTGATACACCTTGTTGATAATAATAATTATAATTTAATAAATAATTATATAATAACTATAATTTGATTGAAAATTATAATAATTATAATTCGATTATTAATTAATTAATAAATATATTATCTATAATATAACGTGTAATCATAATGATTACAATTTAAATGATTACCATAATAATAATTATAATTTAATTAAAAATTATAATGATTATAATATAATTTTGTCATAATTAATAATTTCATTGTCGTTCATAATTTATATATTAATTAATAATTATAACGATCATAATAAATGATTGATAATTATAAATGATTATTTATTTTAATTAATAATACATCAGATAAAGTAATAATGATATTATATGAATGATATTATTGTTGAAAATAATGAAGATTTATAATCAATTAATTGATCTCTGATTCATTTAATATCGTAAAAATCATTCAATGGCTATTATCAATGAATATTTAAATTAGAAATTTTCTTTTTTTTGATCTTTCAGTTAGGAGGAGCCGTAAATCGGCAGGACTTTAAATGTCATTTAGATAAAAATGGTCAATATTCTCTTGCCAAGGAATACGATTATCCGTCGTTAGCTGAAATATCGAGATTGCTTCAGGATCATAAAGTCAATTTGATATTTGCTGTTACGGAGGATCGACGTGAGGAATACGAATTGATATCCGATTTATTAAAAGAGAAAGCGAGAGTTGCTACTCTAGCGGCTAACAGTTCTAATATATTAGAAATCATCGAAAGTTCTTATCATGAAATAATTTCGAAACTGGTTTTACGCGATAACTCAACCAATCCATTAAAGTTAGAATATTTTTCGAATTGCGGAAGGGAAAATTCTCCTATCGTAAACAAAGCCGAATGTAATGGCATTCAGGAAGGTCAGGTTTACGAGTTCAAGGTCGTCTTTTCGATGGAATCATGTCCAAGGAACGAAAGCCTTTGGGTGAGTAAGTAAATATGTCAGTTGAGTATTTACACGTAAAGAAAGAAAGAAAGAAAGAAAGAAAGAAAGAAAAAAAAAAAAAAGAGAAAAGAAAGAAAACATGCACCATACGCTTATGCAAATCAACTTGAAAATCGATAATATTATAACGTTAAAAGGACAATGATTATTTTTTTTTTTTTATTTATTTATTTATTTATTTATATTTTATTTATTTATTATTCTTCTAATCTCCCATCATCTCGAGTGTGAAAAAATATTCTCCTTGAATTTACACACACACACACACACACATACATACACATATTTATGTATAAATATATGAATCGTTCTATTTGACAAATCGATTAACTCCGTAAAAGAAAAAGAAAAATATAAAAAAAAAAAAAAGTATTAAAATATAAATTCAAACAAGCATTGTAAAAATGTACGAAGGCCACGCTTATGCATTTGAATTGCATTATTGCAAATATTTTATAATACGTCTCATTAGTACAGAATTAATTCGATTGGCTTATGAAATAAATTTTATGATGATAAAAATGAATTTTGTTATTTAATTATATTTTTATTTAATGACATTTAAATAAAGAAAATTCGGCAAAATTTATTTATGAATATAAAATGTCGGGATTACATCAAGTGACATTAACATTTAAATCTAAAAAATTCGAAAAATACATTAATCAATTTGGCTTGTGAACGGTTCACACACATATATATATATAGAGTGTCCAAAAAGTATAGGACCAAACTTATACTACGTATTATTGTAAACTCAAATGGATGAAAAAAGTTGCCAGTTTTTTAAAGATATTTATGATTTATTTCCTTTCGTCGAATTATCAATTGTCAAATTTTTTCTTTCTTTCTTTCTTTTTTTTTTCTTTCTTTTCTTTTTTTTCCCTCCGAATTTCTATTCATGAGCTCACGCAAATCGTATTGGTTTATATGATAAAAGAAACAGAAGATGAATTTTGAAAATCTATTCAAAATGCATTTACTATTATTTCCAATGCAATCGATATATTAGATAGATTTTGGAAAATCATTAATTCGACGAATGAAAGTCTGCATTCTTATGAATGAAGGAATTTACAAAGATTTCTTATAAATGTCACAATAAATCATAAATATCTTTAAAAGCAAATGTATCTTTTCAATAAAGCATAAGTTTATATGAACTTTTTTTCCAACCATTTGATCTCAATAATATAAGTTTGGTTCTATACTTTTTGAACATCCTGTATATATACATATATATATATATATATGTGTGTGTGTGTGTGTCCTGAATAGAAACAAACAGTGGTAATAGACGACGCGTTGGCGTCAGAGGCATCTGAAATAATCGTCGAGGTGGAACTGTTGTGCGGTTGCAATTGCAAAGAACAGGAGAGTTCGCATTGTAAAAATGGCGTTAACGAATGCGGCATATGCAAATGCGATCCTGGATGGTCTGGTAAGATTTTTAATCTCCTTACTTTCTCTCTCTCTCTCTCTCTCTCTCTCTCTCTTCTTCTTTTTTAATCCTAATTGTTGTGCATAATATCTTCAAAATAATTTCAAATTGTACACTTGTGGATGCACTAAGTACTCTAAGGTACAGCTTTGAACAGCTGTCATTCATATGGAATGAATAATTTTAATTGGAAAAAAAAAATATTGCATATTTATTCTTTGAAGCCTGAAATAATAATCAGTAGGATTTTTAAAAAGGTATTTTCAATTTTGTCATCATAGAAAAAAAAAAAAAAGAAAAAAAAGAAAAAATTCACGAATCATACGTAACGAGCAAATTATTTTAATTGAGCTCAAAGTTGATATAAATATGTGCCTATGTTCCACAAGCACAATTTTGATTTAATCAAACACCGAATAATAAATTTTGAAATGAGATTTTTGTTTTTTTCTTGTTTTTTCTTTTCTTCTGTTTTTTATTTTTTAATTTTTTGTTTCGTCAGGAGAGACCTGCGATTGCGACGAAAGTTCGTGGCTCGTTAATCGTTTACAATGCATTGAATTTGACGGGACAAACGATGCTTGTTCAGGAAGGGGCGAATGCATTTGCGGTAGATGCAGTTGCGACCTTGGTTACAAAGGACAATACTGCGAATGTTCCCCTTGCGACAAGGTAATGAAATAAATAATATATATAATTAATTATTATATAATTAAAATTAAAATCGTATAATTGAGTACAAAGTTAGATTTTTTTTCTTTAAAAAGGAATATATAAAAAGTTAATTTTTTTTATATTTATTCAAAATATTATTTATTGCCGAAAGTTGTTTTCGACGATTTTCGAAAGTTACTTGATGATTTTTGAAAATTTTTTCCCGATTCTCGAAAATTTATATATATATATAAATTATAAATATATATAAATATAAATATACGTATATATAAAAATATATAATAAATATATGTATATATATATATATATATAATATATAAAAATGTAATTAAATAATAAAATTAAGTATTATTATATTAATAATATTACATTATATTATTATATTAATATTATATTAATAATTAAAAAATATATATATATATATACGTATATATAAAAATATATAATAAAAATATATATATATATATAAACGTAATTAAATAATAAAATTAAGTATTATTATATTAATAATTAAAAAAAAATATATATATATAAATATATGTATATTTGTATAAAGTCGGTTCATAAAAAATTATAATTTGTAAAAATTAGTAATCATATTTGATGATGATTTTGTTATCATTTTGTCTTTTAATATTCGTCATTAGACCGACGGTATAGAATGCGGTGGACGTGGTACTTGCGAATGCGGTACATGCAATTGCATCGACGGTTGGAAAGGTGATGGTTGTCAGTGTCCTTCAGACAATAATCTATGCATAGCACCTGGAAGCGACGAAATTTGTGGTAATCACGGTTATTGCGATTGTGGACATTGTAGGTACGAACAATTTAATTTCTGTTTCTTTTCTTTTCCTTTTTTTATTTTATTTTTTTTTTCTCTGTCGAATAAAAAATTATCCATTAAAATCATCGACATGGTTACTTAAGTATTACACATCAAGCATTACATCAATTTCTACATCTAATATTAGAAATTATTAATAATACATTACTTTATGTATCGTTAACGAATGCATTTTATTTTAAGATGTAATACAACAGCACCCGATGGCCTATATTATCGTGGAACATTTTGCGAATCATCAGCGAGCTCTGGCGGTAGCGATCTTTGTGTTCTTTATAATTCTTGTGTTAATGCCACCGTAGAGATTTCACAAGATGCTGAAGAACTGTGTCATACCAATACAAGTTTCTATCAAATTCAAAGAGTGGATAGTGTCGATACAGGTGAATACAATAATCTGCCATTTGAATTCTATATAAATTTACGAACAAACGTATATACGTAATTCACAATGTTTACACTTTCGTATGACTTTTTGTATCGATATATAAATATTTCAAAAAGATTTTCTTCGATGATTTACAAATATTACAAATAATTTTTATGAAGATTTACGATGGATATTTTTTTTTTCCTTTTATTTGTGTTTTTTTTTCTTTTTCTTTTTTTTTTTTTTTTTTTCTTTCTTTGCAAAAATTTAACACACCAATGGAGTTTACGATTAAGAGAGAGAGAGAGAGAGAGAGAGCTAATTTTTTTGTTTCTTTCTTTCTTTCTTTACTTACACTTTTTACATTGTTTTTCTACTTTCTTAATTAATTGCTTTTAATTATTCTTCTTATTAATTTCAATTGTTATCTTAAATTAATTTTCAATTAAATCTCATCGAAACAAAAAAAGATAGCGTATATCTATTCTTCTGAGAGAGTGTTTCATTTTTTATTTTACATTTTATCCTACTAAAGTAAATCTAAAGATTAAAAAAAAGAAAAAAAAAAAAAAAAAAAGAAAAAGGAAAGAAAACAGAAAAAAAAGAAATAAAGAAAGAAAGAAAGAAAAAGTTACGAAAAAAAAGTTTAAAGAAAAAAATTACAAATTTCGATATATCTATCGCTCGCTCTTACGAGCATAAGATATCTCGATTAATTAATTTGTGAAAAATGATTCCAATGTTATTCATTAATTTACAGGAAACGAACATTATTGCTTCATTAGAACTGTCAAGGATAGAACAACATGTATTATTCCTTACATTTATCATTTCAACAAGGATAACACGGTGACATTAATGATCGCCGATAAGGTAATTGCCTGATCTACTTCGTTTCTTTCTTCCTTTTTTTTTTTTCTTTTCTTTCTTTTTTTTTTTTCTTTCAATAACAACCAGCACATCAACATGTTGTGTTATTTAAAAAATTATTTTGCTCTTATCGATAATAATCTTTTTAATTTATTTTTTCTTATTACTTTCTCTTTCTTTCATTCTAGTCTTGCCGTACGTCCTTACACGTGGCTTTGATACCGGGAATCATATTTTTCGCAATAATGATCATGGGCATTGTTGGTTTATGCGTATGGAAGTAAGTAATATACATATATATTAGAGATATTAGTATGAAATACTTTTTTTTTACAAGTAAAATCATTAGATTTTTAAACCTGTCAATCGTTCTGATACATATATATATATATATATATATATATATATATATATATATATATATATAAGTATTATTTTATGTATCTATATACATAAAATTACAAAAAAATTTATATAATCATTATCATATACATATATGATATATGATATATATATATATAAAATCAAAATATATATATATATAACAGACCATATATATAATAAATTACAAAAAAATGTATATATTAGGTTGGAAATTATGAAACGGGCGTTATATTAATAAATAACTAAACAAAAACGCCCGTTTCATAGTTTCCAACCTAATAATACAAGCATTATCATATGTATATATATATATATATATATATATATATATATATATATATATATATATATATATGATATATATGATAATGATTGTGTTTGTTATATACATTTTTTATAATTTTGTTCTTCTTTTCTTTTTTTCTTTTTTCTTAATATACAGATGTTGGACTGCAATACAGGATAAAAGGGAATACATTAAATTCGAACAGGAAAGGCAGAGGACGGTATATTGTTTGGATGAAAATCCATTATTTAAACCAGCGACGACACGATTCAACGTACCACCGTTGTTCAATGAAAATTAAAAATTGAATTTTTAATTAATGAAAGAATGAATGATCGAAAGGACATTTCTTTTTTATTATAAAATATATCGAATTAATTGAGATTATTTATTTGAAGGATTGTCAACAACAAAGTCGATATTCTGGTTAAATTTGGATAACGATGATTGCTCGTGAAGATTATCGGACGATGTTCCTCGACATGTTTCAATCCAAAAATGATTGCTAGGCATAAAGTATATTGACTGGAATTACGAAACAAAAAAACAGAAGGGGAAAAAAAAGAAAAAAAAAAAAAGAAAAAAAAAAAAGGAAAACAAATATTAATTGTACTTAATTCATACACATATTAATTTATGCATATCAATTTATATATATATATATATTTATACAGGGTGTTTAAAATGCATAGGATCAAATTTATACTACGTAATTACTGAGATTAAATGGATGAAAGAAAAAGAAGTTTTCATAAATTTGTATTTAAAAATGTTTGATTAAAGATATATATTTTAAAGATATTTACGATTTATTGTGACAGTTATAAGAAAATTTGTGAAAATTTGCACAAAATTAAAAAAATATATGAAAATTCCTCCCGTTTTGCAAGAACACATTCATTCAGTCGAATTATTATTGATTTTCTAAACACTTTCTAATATATCAATTCTATTGAAAATAATAGTAAATGCATAATTAATCATCTATTTCTATCCGTAGTTTTATAAACGAACGTGATTTGCGTGAGTTCGTGAATAAAAATTCCAAGGAAAAAAAGAAAAAGAAAACGAAAAAAAAAAAAAAAAGAAGAAAAGAAAGAAAATCTTCGACAATCATTAATTCGACGAATGAATGAAAATAAATTAGAAATATCTTTAAAGGTAGATATAAGTTTATATAAACTTATTTCATCAATTTGATCTCGAATAATAATTTAGCATAAATTTAGTCCCATATTTTTTTGGACACCCTATATATATATATATATATATATATATATATATATATATATATATATATAAATTGATATAATATTTTTGATATTTTCTTACGTCATCCTTAATACTTTCGACGATCCAAACGTAACCAAGTGAATCTTGATAAGTAATCTCGGTAACGGGTTTATTTTCGTACCATATTGCTTTTATCGATGAATCGTCAGGAAAATAATATATACCATTGCCAGTCATCTGTCCATACGCATTTATTCCACCATTATATCGAGTTCCGTTGTTATGTCTTTTACAGTTATAAAAATATATATGTAATAATAATACGTGATAATAACGATACAACGAATATGTCTGACGAAATAAATAAAACAATTGGATAGATATCTGTATATTGGCTAAAGTCGATTATAAATTTTATGTTAATTGAATATTTATTTTGTTAGAAGCAATAGAAAAAAAAAAAATATATATATATATATGTGTGTGTGTATGTGTGTGTGTGTATGTGTATGTGTGCGTGTGTATGTATGTATGTATTTATTAAATATATTTTTAAAGTACGAACTAAAAAACATTCGACTTTTAATTTAATCGCATTTATTTTATTCTTTCGTATTAATTAGATATTTTAATTATTCGTCTTTATAAAAAAAAATCGGGTATGTAGTTTTAAAATATTTGACATTTATTATCACGAACAATTTTTTTAATATATATATATATTTTTTTTTTGTTCTTCATTTGTTTCTAACAAATTAGATATTCAATTGACGATTAATTTATAATCAACCTATATATGTTTGTAATCGTTTACTTACTGAATGAAAAAGTCTTCATCAGCAAAGTTATCATCTTTCCATTTACCGCTATACGTATTGAAATCGTCCGTAACGTATACTCCATCACCTAAAAAATAATTATCGAATGAGAGATTATAATTTATTAATATATATATATATATATATATATATATATATATATATATATATATATATATATATATATTATGTACGAATATTAAATATTCGTATATATATTAAATATTAAATTACGAATATTATGAATAATAAATATTTGTATATATATTAAATATTAAATTACGAATATTATGAATAATAAATATTCGTATATATATTAAATATTAAATTACGAATATTACGAATATTAAATATATATCGTATATATATATATATATATATATATATATATATATATATATGTATTCGTATATATATCGTATATATATACGAATATTTAATATAAATATATATAAATATAATAAATATTTAATATTAAATATACATATATATATATTTAATAATAAAATATCGATGTTAACCATTTTTGAATAAGGTGCCTTTAATTAAATGCAATGTATAATCTCCATCATAGGTGTCCCCGTTTAAAAAAGAAAATCTTCCATTTCCTTCTTTAAGATTTGGATCGTCAATTTCCATCGTATTTGTTTTTTAAAGTTTTAAAAATATTTACTTTATTTTTCTATGATTTAAACTTTAATATTCTATATTTAATATATTAACATCTAACCAAAGATCTTTAATCATGATTCTTGATAATAGATAAAAGAGATATAATCGATATAATAAATCGGAAATTGATCATTTATAATATCGATAAAATAAATGACTTCATTTATTTCATATAAATTTATTATTTTCTATTAAATCATTTTATCGACGATTCGTAATGTGTCGATAATAAAGAAAAATATTGAAAAGAAAAAAGAATATTCTTACTCAGTCGGTAATGTTACGAAGCTCCATCTTTCGATAAAAATTTGTATTAAAAGCGATAGCACAGCCATCTACAGTAACAATATAATAACTTTATTCTTCCTTGCGTAAAGATAACCTCTTTGATGAAAATATTGTAATATTATTTGAAACAATGGATATATTATTATTAATACTTTGTGTAATAATTATTACACTTTTAATAACCGCACTAACAATATATCTTAGTCGAAATAGAGGTAAGATTTTGTTTCATTATCTTTTTTATTAATTTTTCATTATTCACAACTTATGGTACTTTTATAATATCAATGTTTTAACATATATACGTCAAATAACGTTATTAAATAAAACCTTTTTATATAGCTATAGACAAAGAAAGACCTAATGTTCAGGATCATGCTGTTGAACGTCGACAAGTTAGACGAATAGTCGGTAATAGAAATGTTCGTCATCGTTTACATGCCGGAACAAATGATCATATAAATGCAAATGATAATGGACAATTAGAGAATAACGAAGTTGAAATAGATACACCTATTGAAGTATCTGATGGTAAAATTGGTGCTAAGAAACGTGCAAAATTAGCAGCCAAAGCTGAAAAGAAAGTGCAAAGGGAAATGGATAAGGTTGAACAGGATAAACGTAAAAAGGAAGAAGAAAAGCGACAGAAAGAGAGGGATAAACAACGTGAAGAGGAACATGATGAAGAAATGCGTAAAGAGGAGGAAGCTAGAAAACTTAGAGAATTAAAGGAAAAACAGGAACACGAGGAATATTTAAAAATGAAAGAGATGTTTAGCGTAGATGAGGAAGGTTTTCAAGAGGATCAAAATGTTTTATTAGACGACATTATGGAATATATAAAATTAAAGAAAGTAATATATTTGGACGATGTGGCTGCACATTTTTCACAAAAGACAACATTCGTCGTCGATAAGATTTTGGAGTGGCAAAAAACAGGCGATTTAACCGGAGTAATAGACGATCAAGGAAAATTCATTTATATTACAGAAAGTGAATTAGATGCAGTTGTAAAATTTATTAAACGACGTGGTAGAGTTAGTATCACAGAACTTTCTGAACATTCGAGTACATTAATAAATATAGGTTCGAATTAAACTATATCCATAATGACATATTTACAAATTAAAAAAAAAAATATATTAATCTTTTAGAAATTTAATGATTAGATGATTGAAAAAAAAAAAAGAAAAAAAAGGAAAGAAAAGATTTTTGCAATTTAATGGAATCATCAATAAAAGTCGAAAGAACGAAATCGATATGGAGGAATGTTATGCAAAAAAAAAAAAAAAAAAAAAAAAAAAAAAAAAAAAAAAAAAAATAAAATTATAATTATTTTAATTATTACTAACACACTATTGCATACGCGCATACATATATGCACGTGCATATATTTATAAATGTACATAGATTTTTCCTAGATTTATGAATTGCCATATTTATCTATCTTTTTTTTTTTTTTTTTTTTCTTTCTTTCTTAATTTATTTCGATAAAGATTAATATAAATCGTGCAACTCGAAATATTGTAAGTAATCTCAAAAAAAAAAGAAAAAAAAGAAAAAATCAAACAAAATTTTCCTACATACGTCACTTCAGATAAAAATTTATCATAATCCGGTGTAATTAAACTTTTACAATTTATAATAATAAAAAAAAAAAAAATAAAAAAAAACAAAATTTCATATATCTATTCTATTAATAAATGATTAACGTTGATCGAGATGACCTTTTAATTAAACGCAACGTATAATCTAACGGCATATTTATTTCTAAAAAAAAAAAAAAAAAAAAAAAAAAAAAAAAAAAAAAAAAAAAAAAGCGAAAAGAAAGACAGAGAATTGTCCAATCTTTTGAATAGATTCAAATTTTGAAAGAAAAACAAAATAATAAAGTAAGATGTATCAAAATGATAGAATCGAATCATAAAATTGGGATTTGCGAATTTTCAAATTTACATGAAATTATGTCAATCTTTATTATCGTATTATTGGAAATTATATTTAAAATGCAAGATTATAAGTAATTCCTTATCTCGTCGTTCGATATCCTTTTTTTAAATAAAATTTTCCCATTTACATTGACGTACAAATTGTTACACGGAAAGAAAAAAGAATTCCGCCGACATGACAACATTTTGAATAGACATTGCATCAGATTCTAGTTTCTTCTCTTGAATGTATAATTTATATAGTTGGGCACGGCTAAATTGACTTTACAATGAATTTGCAAATGAATTTTAAGGAAAAAAAAAAAAAAAGAAAGAAAGAAAAAAAGAAAAATAAGAAAAAAAATATATATAACAAATAAATAAAAAAGAAAAAATCATTTAATCTATATTGTTAAAAAAACAAAAAAAAAACAGTCATTTAATATATACTATTACAATGGAAAAAAAAAAGACAACCCCTTTTTCTTTTATATATATATATATATATATATTTTTTGTTTTCCTTGCCTTGAAATAATCTTTCAAATTTTCAACGAATACCACTCAAAGCCACTGTATAGTTATCTGTTACGATTATTAAAATAAATTTATAAACGAATGAGGAAAACAAAAAAAACAAAAAATAATAATAATAATATTCTCTAGGGTCTACTTCGTAAAATCGAACGATTTTGTTTCATTGAAATATACGAACGTCATGTGCTGATGATTCATTTAATGACAGTACGGCGGCCCTTTAGTACCATTATGTGTCACATTTTTCATCCTAAAATTAGCTCAGCAGTTAGAAAGGATCATTCACGATCTGATCTATCTTAGCTAATATAGTTTTCGATTATCGTTATTGATCCATATACGTTCGAAGATATTTTAAAATATTACCATACGCATATTTGTATTTAGAAATTTATTGATGTTGTTAAAAAAAAAAAAAAAAAAAACCAAAAAAATATTGAGATGTTATTCGATGTAATTAATTTACAAATTTCGACATAAACGCTATTTTTTTTTTTTTTTCTTTAATGGAATCATATGTTTTTTTAATGTATTAATCGATACGATTTGTAATTCTCTATATAAAAAAAATAAAAATAAAAAAGAAAAAGGGTGTTAAGCCATATATTTCAAAAAAATTAATTAATTCAAGAATTATTTTAATTTAATTATTTACTGATATGAACCATAATTAATTTTTTTTTTTTTTTATTTTTTTTTCTCCTTTTACGTGTAATAAATAGTTCAACGCTTATTTTTTTTTTCTTTTTTTTTTTTTTTTTTATACAAAATGACGTGCTGTATCTAATTGATGTAATAAAAAAATATATATTTTCTCGTTTAAAAGGGAAGAACAAAAAAAAGAAAAAAAGAGAAAAAAATTATCGTTTTAAACATTGTAACTATTTGTATCGTCTAATAATTTTTTCCAATAAGATCATTCAATAATTAAGATATTTCAGAGAAATTAACGATAATCATTTTAAATGATTATCACCCCATCTTATACACTCTATTAATAATCATAGATCATGATGCAATTTATTTCATTAACAATTTGATAAACATCAGATACGAAGACATTAGTCACAGGAATATATTCTAGATTATATATACATTATTAATAGATCGATTAAACGTATGGTTGTCGTAAACAAAATTATATTTCATTCATTCAATTAGAATAGAAAAATTTATTTTTCTTTTTTTCTTTTCTCTCTCTCTCTCTCTCTCTCTCTCTCTCTCTCTCTCTCTCTCTCTCTTCTATAATGTAATTCAAAATACAGATATTAAATTGCATCGATAGATATTAAGTTAACATTAATTAATCGATTTAATTAATTTTTTTATATAATTAAAAGACAAATATAATTCGAAATAAAATATCGTCTATTAAGATAAAATAGAAATCCTTTATACGTATCAACGACGATTCTAAGCGATTCTAATGAAATAGAAATTATTTTGGATCGTTCAATGAAAAGAAGAAAAAAAAATTTAATTGTTATAATTCGATTCGCATAAAGAAATAACACTTCCTGATTGTCGTCATTTAATTTTTGCAAATCATAACAAATGCGAGCTTAATAGTCAAAATATTTCCGTAATAATACATTTCAATAAGACAAAAATAACACAACATCGTATTTGTGTTTCTGTGTTTTCTGTGTTTACGTGTGCGACATGCATATATTTGCATTTAAAGGAAAAGAAAAAAAAGAAAAAAAAAATAAGAGAAGAAAAAGGTAAATAAATAAATTGGTACAAATTTTAATATTAAAGCAAAAGTAAAATAAATAAATGAATGAATAAATAAATTGATACAAATTTTAATATTTAAAAGAAAAAAAAAAAAAAGAAAAAAATAATTAATAATAATAAAAAGAATTAAAAGTCTTTCATTTTTCTAGCATTGTTTTTAGCACATTTATCTACCAAATTATTTTTAATATTATTATTTGTAAAAGGTAAGATTTAAAAATGTCGGCGAATAAAGAAATATTCCCTTTCCCCTCCTTCCCCCCCGCCCCCAAACATATTGCTCGTAATTTGCCTTATAATTAATACGGCCCTGTTCGTCGAACTACACAATTAGCAAAAAAATTTTCCAGTAGATCGTTCGAAACTAATCGAGAATATTTCATCGATATTTAACATTTTATTTCAGTATCCGTGTTAAATTTATACACACATATACATACATACATATATACATATATGCATACATACATACATACACACAACACATACAAATACACACACATATATATATATACACACAAATATATATACACATAAATATATATACATACACGTATATATATATACACACACACACACACACACACATATATATATATATATATGTAATCAGGTAAATGTCGTGAAAACAAAGTTTGAATAAATGAAATCGTCATCGACAGAATCATAATGGCCGCCAACGATGGACTCATCCTTATAAAATGTTAAACCTAACAAATACGTATATATATATATATATATATTTTTTTTTTTTTTTTTAATAATATGATATTACAAATAATTTGTGAGTAAAGATATTAATAATAAAAAAGAAAGAAATAAATAAATAAAGTTCATAAATCGTCAGAGATTTTTCAATGATACGATATAATTTCTGTATAAATAATTTCTGAGCAAATATTTAATTATATTTATATTATTATTAATAATAATAAATAGTTTATAAATTTGTTAAAGATTTTTTTCTTTTTCTTTTTTTTTCCTTTTTTTTTTTTCTTTAACGAGCAACTGAGACAGTTATAAAAGATAATTCAAAAATCACTCCTGTTATTAACTACCTTGATCACCCGTTCTTGTTACGCCCCTGTCTTCCACCATATTTAAAATCCTTTAGTTGATCAGCCAGTTGAAGAAAGGAGTGGTCGGTCGGTGATAATGTATAAGGCAGGTAGAAAGAAGCGACAGATTGGCAGTCCACTTCGAAGAGTTTAGTCGAAGCATTCGTTTAATAATATAAACAAATTTCAACATTTGATTTTGTTTTTTCTCGTTTCTTTTCATAGATTATAATTAAAGATTAACGAATAACGCGTAATTTCATCAGACCGTTCTTCGCGAACGTCCCCATTTTTCAGATAAATTCTTGAAAATTGAAAAACGATTTTACGAATAATATAATATCAAACGATTCATAACGATTATAAGTGATCATTGATTTTTTTCTTTTCGCTAAGATCATAAAGATCTATGTGTCGATGAGGTGCAAGGTTCTAGATTGTCAAGGAAACTCTCCGACGTTTTTACCAAGTGTCAGGTAAATATGGAAGAACAAAAAAGAATGAAAAAAAAAAAAAGAAGAAAATAAAAAAACGAACAAACAAACAAACAAATTAAAAGGAAAGAAAAAGAAGAAAATACATTATCATTCGTCATTTCCGCTTGATCTATCAATTTCTAAATTACGTGGATCATTTTGTTTTGTCATGGATTAATGCGAAAGGCGTGAACGTACGACAAAAAAAAAAAGGAAAAAAAAATGGAAGAAATTTTTTAATATTTTATCAGATAAAAATTATTCGTCCTTTATGTTATTACATTTTGAAAAAATATAAAAAAAAATAAATCTGCTTCAATTTAAAGAAAAAGAAAAAACTATATATATATAATTAATCAAAGTAATATATATACACATATATATATATATATATATATATATATATATATTGAATTTGAAACGATCAATGTATTTTTCTCATTTTTTTAATTAATTTTTATTAATTATCTATCAGTGTATTTTTTTTCTTTCTTTCTTTTCTTCTTATAAAATAAATACATATATAAAATATTATTTCAATATTTACGATAAAATATCAATAACGTAATATAATTGATCAGTATAAATAATTAAACGTCTACATATTGTATTTGATTATATTATAAATTAATATATTATTTATTCATATATTCACAATTGTAAATCGTTTTTAATATAATTGCAAGCTTATACATTATTTATTGATATTTCGTTATATAAGTATTGATAAGTTTTTTTTTTTTTTTATATATATATATAAAATAACGATTTAAAAATGTTTTAAACCAATTGAATCGAATAAATAAAAAGGAATAATCCTATTACTAATATATCTTTTTTCTCTGCTTTTATTTGTTTTTTTTTTTTCTTTTATTTTATTTTTTTCTCCCACAAAAAGATTGGCAAAAAATCTTCGGACTCGCAAAGGAAGTCGTCGTGGTAATACTGGCAACCGATTGGAGTTATTAGTTCTCGTCCATTTACATCACGTGCCGTAGAGTAAGTAAAAAAAAAAAAAAAAAAAAAAAAAAAATAATAAAAAAAAAAATAATCAAACATTAATTATTTTCAAATAAATTTATTCCGAAATATTTTTCAATATGTTTTAGTTATCTATTACAAAGACAAAGGATTGACTATTATCGCAACGTTAAGCAACTAATCCAGTCATAAATTAGGAAGCTGTTATCGAATCATTACTTATCAGTGTAGTCTAGCAATTTCAAATTGATAAACTAAATTACTAATTCAAAAGACCCATATTTCGAATTTCTGATTAGCTGTTCGTGAGAGGAGAATATTAAACGGTACAATTATGGTGTACACTAATATCGACGGGTCAAAAATCATGGGCCCTTATCACGAAATCAAGTCAGTATAACAAGATTATATCAGTATAATAAAATATATATATATATAATACATTTATATTAATATTTTATTTTTATAATAATTCTCAATAATAATTTAATTATTAGATTATTGAGAGAACATAATTAAAAATTAACATATTATATGTATATATACATATATACATATAATTTAATTTAATAATAATAACAATATATATATATATATATATATATATATACATATATATACATGTAATAGATTAATATTTTATTTTTATAATAATTCTCAATAATAGTTTAATTATTAGATTATTGAGAGAACATAATTCAAAATTAACATATTATATGTATATATACATATATACATATAATTTAATTTAATAATAATAATATATATATATTTTATCAAATTGATGTATTATATTTATAATAATTTTTAATAATAGTTTGATTAGATAAAAAACATTATTGTAATATAAAACATTATATATTTGTAAAAAATATTATACAATAATAATATTTCATACTAATATTCAATGGAAATTTATATTAATTTAAAATTTTTGTAAACGTCAAAAAAAGAATATTTCTTTTATCGAATATTTTTTATTTTGTTACTTAGGAAGGATAACGATAAGCGTACAATGAATGCATCCAAGAAACAAACTCAAAATCAGCAAGATATATATATGAAAAATGATAAGAAGTATGGTGCTTGGGGACCAGTTTACAAAAACAAGGAAAATTTCGTCAACATGCATATTTGTTAATCCTTTATAATCTATATACATATATATATATATATATACATATATATAAAATGTATACATAAAAATATATATTTGATTTTAATTCGTCTTATTGTAACAAAATTATTTAAAATTCAAAGCTTTTCTATATTCCTTAAATATACTTATAAATTATACTTATTGTTAGTATAATATGATTGTATTGGGATAAATAACATAATAATATTTACATTACATAAATTCTTTTAATAAATACGAAAAATTAAATTGATTTATGATACGATTATTAAAATACCAGTTTAGAAAAATTTCTTTAATCTTTATGACATAAATATATATTATAATATATTTGTTCAATATTGCGTATGTACACATTTCTTAAATTATATTTTGCAAGATTTCTCATCGGATAAGATGATACTAGGCAATGTATCATTTAACAAAACACAAAAAAAAATATAATTAAAATTTATTAACGTTCTTTAAGAAATTAGATTCAACTAATATTAAATCTTTTTCCTATGAAAATAAAAAAATTATTATTAAAAAAATTAATTTTATCGATAGGATATCGTAAATATTACGATGATATGTATCGTAATGATATTTTCTTATGTTCTTTTTTCAAATTAAATTTAATTGTTCAGCATTTGTAAGAATTACATATTAAATTGTTAAATATTCAATTAATCATCTTACATTCGTAAGAATTACTTAATTAAATTCTTACTTAATTAATTGTTATTTTACATTCGTAAGAATAACATATTAAATTCTTATTCATTTAATTGTTTCACATACGTAAGAATAATTACCGCGATAATATCGATCGAACGTGTAAGAAGAAAATAAAAAGAAAAAAAGGAATAGGAGGAAACAGGGAGGAAGATAAATAAATGAATAAATAAATAAAAAAAAAAAAAAAAAAAACAAAAAAAAAAACAAAGAAAGAAAGAAAAAAAAAAAAGAAAGAAGTACAAGAAAAATCCAAATATAAATTCTAACGGTATTAAGAGAATGAAAATGAGCTGAGGAAGAAGAATACGAGGATCGGTATAGATAGTGACGGCACATCCGGCTTTGAGACGAGAAAATCCCGAATAGTTCGACGGGAAGTAAGTAAGTAAGTTAAGTGAGTGAGTGAGTAAATGAGTGAGCGAGTGAGTGAGTGAGTAAGTGTAAGAGTGAGTGAGTGAGTGAGTAAGTAAGTAGTAGGGGAACTAGTATGGAGAAGGGATGTATAAGCGGGTAAGCTTTACGGAGGGGTAAAAAGCTCGTGGAAGAGGAAAAAGCAACGTTTTGGTGACGGCCCTGGTGAGAAGAGTGAACCTTGGATCCGTTGTTGCAGTCGGTTCCAGAACGTTAAAACGTTCGTTTCTAAAATTGTGCGGTACAACAAAGTTCGAAAAAGTTTGTGCTAAGAAATAGTTCAAATCCTAATTCTCATTCAGTATTCGCAAACGTCTAAGCCTGTATTTATTTATTTATTTATTTATTATTATTATTATTATTATCAATCAATCAATCAATCAATCAATCAATCAATCAAACAATCAATCAATACAATTAATTAATTAATTAATTAAATATTAATATTTATTCCATAAATTCGTTCGTTAGTTCATCGATATATTCATTCCGATCGATCGATTGTTCTTTTTTTTTTTTGTTTTTCGAAGCCAATCGGTTTTTTCTCTCTCTCTCTCTCTCTCTCTCGTTTCTTTTCTTTTCTTTTCTTTCTATCTGCCTTTTCATCGTTTGACGAAAGAAAAAAAAAAAAGAGAAAAAAAAGAAAAAATAAAAAAAAAAAAGGAAAACAAGAAAAAGAAACAAAAGGAAAATTATTCGAGTAAGATATATCGTTGATAATTTTTTCGAAAAAGACCTTCGAAAAGATAGTAGATCCTTTCTTTCGAAGAAATAAAAAAAGGATAAATATCGAATAAAGAAAGAGATAGATCGATAGATAGTTAGATAGTTAGAGAAAAAAGATAAGTGTTCCTTTTTTGGTGTACTAACGAATACGACGGACGAGAGTGTTCGAGAGATAGATTTAACTGTAGTACATCAACGAGAAAAAGACGAAAAGATAAAAGATACGAAAGACACCGGAGACGAAATACGACGAGACGAGAGAAGATAGAAGAGAGACGAAACGAGAGTCGAGAGACGAGACGAGACGAGACGACGCTCTATTTTTGGGGGCCCGACAAACATACCGGTGAGAAGCTTTTGTACGATTATTCCTTCGCATGCTAGATTTCTCCTTTCGTCTTTCCGCACGTAGTTCTTATCTTAATCCCTTCTTCTACTTCTTCTTCCTCTTCTTCTTCTTCTTCTACTTCTACTTCTTCTTCTTCTTCTTCTACTTCTTCTTCTTCTACTTCTACTTCTTCTTTTTAGAAATAAATACTTTGCGTTCCATACTCGACGAGTTTGGCGTGTCGCACGATCGAGTACGTTTAAAAGGCACGATTGAGATTCGTTTGCGAAAACTTCGAAAAAAAAAAAAAAAAAGAGAGAGAGAGAGAGAGAGAGAGAGAGAGATAGGTAAGGGGATGATTGGGTAGGTCGAGGGGGGTGGTAGTCTTAAATCGGAACGTTAAATTGATCACATTCTTTAAGTGCCACGAACACCGAAGGACGACTAATTCTAAATTCGAAAGGGAAAAAACCTAATTTTATTCTTTAAGTTTGATCTTCCGAATTCTTAGAAAGGCCGTAGTAAATTAGAATAAGTCGACGACAATAAATTTTTTTTTTCCTTTTTCTTTTACTTCCTCCTCCTCTTCTTCTTCTTCTTCTTCTTCTTCTCCTTATTTATTTATTTATTATTATTATTATTATTATTTATTATTTATCAATGATTAATTCATCTGATTTAGATTCTTGATATTGTAAAAACGAAAGCACAAAGATTTTTTATTATCTATTGATTAATTATCTATTAATAACTTCATTCTTTATATATATTATATATATATATATATAAAATTATAAACAAAACAAGATTTTGTAATAAAATATTCAGATTAAGATTCTTAATATAAATGACGATACAATAATTTGCATTATTTACTGATATATATGTGTGTGTCTGTATATATATAATACATATATAAATATATTATATATAGTACATATAAAATATATTATATAAATATATATATATATATATATATATATATATATATATATATATATATATATATATAAGAAAAACAAAGCAATAAAGAATTACAATAGAAATAATAAGATTATTAAATAAGATATTTAGATCAATAATCTTAAAATCTAAGTGATCGTAGAAAAATTATCATGAAAAATCAAATAAGTAATTTAAAATTACAATAGAAATAATAATATTAATACAAAACGAGGGATACTTTCAAAGAAGTCACTATTATACTTTCTCTCTCTCTCTCTCTCTCTCTCTCTCTCATTTTTCATTCCTATATTATTATATTATTATATTAGATAGTAACATTAAAAGAAAAAGAAAAAGATTAATAAAAGATTAAAAAAAAAAAAAAAAAAAAAAAAAAAAGAAAAATGATTCCATTTTTAAAATTGTTCCCCGACGATGAATATCGGTCTTCTCGACTATGACGAGGAAGAAAAAAGAAAGACGTAGAAACAATTCTGAGCGGAAATAGAACTTCCTCCTTCGCGTACCAAGACGCTGACTCCTCTCTCTCTCTCTCTCTCTCTCTCTCTTTTTCTTTCTTTGGGATGGGACGTTACACCTAAATTTCAATGTCTCTCTCTCTCTCTCTCTCTCTCTCTCTCTCTCTCTCTCTCTCTCTTTCTCTCTCTCCTCTCAAACTCATGTTAATGCTTGTTGCATATCCGTCTAGGTACCAACGCCTTCTTCTTCTTCTTCTTCTTCTTCTTTTTCCTTTTCTTCTTCTTCTTCTTCTTCTTCTTCTTTTCTAGGGTGCTATTTTTATCGGCACCCAATAGTCACTCGTCAAGTCTCCGTATAAGAGAACACGCAACCCCTCGCGAACAGCCGGAGGTGTACTAACCAAAGTCCCCTACGTCGTTTAAACGTGTATCCTATTCTATATCCTATCGTGAAAAACCCAAGGAATATACTTCTTTTACAATCAGGAAGACGAATCTCCCTTTTCTCAACCCACCTCATCCCATAACACCCCATAATATCCCACCCCATTCCACTCCACCCACCTTCACTCTCTCTCTCTCTCTCTCTCTCTCTCTCTCTCTCTCTCTCTCTCTTTCTCTGTCTCTGTCTCTCTTTCTATCGTCTCCTCCCACACGTGCCCACCCTCTTCTCCCTTCCGCCTCCACACCCCTGATTAACACGAGGACGAATTTACGAGGGTTATAGCCATTTGGGGGATATAGTAGACCCACGTGCTATTTCAAAAGTAAATTCTTTTTTATAGGAACGTACGGTATACACCTATATAAACAAAAAAATTTTAATAGGATGATGATATTATGATTGTCCTTGAAATTACATTCGATGTTTTATTTTCATTTCGTTGAAATGAAAATAAAATTCATTCGTTCAATGAAAATCTTTCATTGAATGAAAGATTTATTTATCAGAAATAAAAAAGATATATATATAAAAAAAAGAAAAGAAATTATAAAAGAAAAATGGGAAAGGAAGAAAGAATGAAAGAAGAATAAAAGGAAAGAATTGGAAAAATGGAAATATATTATTAAAATATTCGTCGCATTTATTTAAAATGCTGACGAAAAAAAAAATTTTTAAATACCGTTTGTATATATACATAGCAACTAAAATAAATTTACAAGATATTCAAACAAAAAGACATTGATCATTTCGAATTTATTACGTGTAAAAAATTATTTTTTCTCTTTTATCATATAAATAAGACGCTTGAAAAATAATAAAATTAACATTATCATCAAATCGTCCCAAACTATTCTTATCGCTCGTATTAATTATAAAATTATTTTCATGGAAATAATGAAAAAAAAAATAAATAAATAAATAAATAATGAACGAAAAGGAAAAACAATAAAAAAAAATAAAACATACAACAGTTAAAAGAAAGAAAAAAATTTAAGAAATAAATTTGCGAGATTTCAAAAAAGAAAATGATTGATCGTTGCTAATATCGTTTGCTCTCTCTCTCTCTCTCTCTCTCTCTCTCTCTCTCTCTTTCTCTTACTCTCTTTTATCAATCGTTCAAATTTTTCTCTTCGATTTTTCTTACTCAATGTTATTATTTATTTTTCCTATTATTTATTCCTTTATATATACATATATACATATATATATTTCTTATTATATATTTATTATTATATTTAATCCTATATATTTAAACATTATAATCTATATATTTATTATTATATTTAATCCTATATTTTCCCTTCGAGACTGTCCTCTTTTTTCGACTAAACGATATGAACGGATGTTGACGAATAATTTTTCTTCTACGTTTAATTTCTACGAGAAATCCCCCCCATAGAAATGTCATTTACCTTGGTGATCTCTCTCTCGCTACGTGCCGCACGTGCTCATCCCCTTTTCTGGGGGAACACGCGTACGAGCTATATACCCATTCCTTCCATTAGTACCTCATCCCTAGGGATGCTCTTAAAAAAGGGGTGTGAAGAGGGAGACAAGTAGGATTGAATTTACTCGCGAGTAGAGGAACGTCCGGATAAAAAAAAGAAGAAAGAAAAATATCCATAAAAATCTTCCTACTTGAGGAAGAGAAAGATCATAAATTATATTCGTTAATAAGAAATAGAGATACTAAACAAGAGAGAGAGAGAGAGAGAGAGAGAGAGAGAGAGAGAGAAAGAAAGAGAACTGTAAGAAAAAGAAAATGAACAAAGAAGATAAAAAATTCTAAAGAATAAAAACTGTTCGACAATTCGAAATTTTTATCAAAATTTTCTTAATCCTTGTCTTTAGAATTTCCTATTTTATATATATATATATATATATATATATATAATATCCTTATATTTATAATTTATTTTATTTATAATATTATTATTATTATTATTATTTATAATATTATATATATATTTACTATTATATATATATATATATATATATATATATATTATATCTTTATATACATAAAATAATATATTTATATATATATTATTTTTATATATATAATTTTATATTTATAATTTATATATAATATATTTATAAGGATATAATATATATATATATATATATATATATATATATATATATAAAACAAGAAAAGAGCTAGTAGCAGTAATAGTAGTAGTAATAGTAGTAGTAATAGTAGTAATAGTAGTAGTAGTAATAATAATAATAGTGGTAGTAGTAGTAGTAGTAATAGTAATAGTGGTAGTAGTAGTAATAGTAATAGTAATAGTAGTAGTAATAGTAATAGTGATAGTAGTAATAGTAATAGTATTAATAATAGTAGTAGTAGTAATGTAATATCGATGATTTGGATTCGTCCTCGTTACTTATTCAAATCACGGTGAGAATAAACCACCATTCGTTAAACAGAGCTTAAATATGCAGAACTTTCCTTGAGCACGCGTGTGCAAGTTAGAAGGGCAGAGAATTAGTAACACGAGGGGAAGATCGCCAAAGAAAGAAAGAGAGAGAAAATGAGTGAGAGAGATAGAGAGAGAGAGAGAGAGAGAGAGAGAAAGAGATAGCAAGAAAGATGCGTCGAGGGCGTCTGCTTTAGTCGATGGAAGCCAAGTTCGTTCAACTTAGGATCACGAGAGAGAAAAGCAAGACGTAGGACATACATACATACATACATACATACATACATATATACATATGTGCATACATACATACATACATATATACTGTACTATAAATGAGAGAAAAATTTTTTCCTCGAATTTTATATTCATTTCGAATTTTAACTGATACGATGTAAAATGAAGTTCATCGAAATTTTCATAAGAATTCCTTTTTTTTTGAAATAATTCGTCAAGTTTTAATGTACGCACTTGTATATGTACATATATATCTACATATATATATGTATATATATATATATTTTTTTTTCTTCTTTTATTTTTTATTTATAAATTGATATCGAATAATCACACGAGAAATTAATAATCGGATTCTCTTTATTTCATATCTTTATTTATTATTATTATCATTATTTTTTATTTATTCATTAACATTCTTTCAAAAACTATTTCACATTTTTAATAATAATAATAAAAAATGTTGAACTTCCGGCGTAATTTGATTATCGAGTACACTGGGAGTTACGAATTAAAGTTAAAATAAAAAAAAAAATTAAAAAGAATAAAAAATAAAATAATAAAAATTATTTATATTTATAATTCTTTTTCTTTTTTTTTTATTTGTTTATTTTTGTCAATTATCAATTTTAATTATAATCCTTGTTTATATATCGATAAATTTATTGTAAATATTCATTTTACGTACATACATACATGTCGATAATTAATTTCTGCGATCACACGAAATATTAAATCATTATAATTTTGACAAAAACGTATAGTTGATAAAATTGTATTATTTTAATTTTCGAGCGTAATACCTCGAACAGCTGATCGTCGACGACGATCAGCTGTATACAGTTGTTATAATTTTATAAATAGATGTATAAGCTCGAGTGATTCTAAACGTCGTATATATAGGGTGTCGCCTTTGTAAAAAGGATGTCGTCAAATATCTTCGATCCTATTGACTTTATGAAAAAACTTTTCAAAGAAAAACTATTAAGTTTTTAAGAAATAAAGAGATCAAATGGATGAAGAAATAAAAAAAATAAAAACAAAAGTGAGAAAAAAAAAAGAAAGAAAACCAAAAAATATATGCATTAATTCGATTAACGACGAAATATTATAAAACGTATTATAAATTTTGTAATATCATATAATATAATTGAAATTAAATATATTCGTTTATTATATTATATTATATTATATTATATTAATATTATAATATGATATAATATAAATTAAATTTAAATTCAAGGATTTATTTATTAATAAAGTATGCCTAGGTATATACATATATATATAGGGTGTACAAAAAGCATAGGGGACCAAACTTATATTAAGTATTAATGAAATCAAATGGATGAAAAAAGTTCATATAAATATATTTTCGAAAAATGGATTATCGAAAAAATATATTTATGATTTATTCTGACAATTATACGAAATGTTACAAAAATTCCTCCCTCCGTAAAAATGCAAATTTCTATTTGTCGAATTAATGATTTTCCGAACTTTTTCTAATATATCAATTGCATTGAAAATAATAGTAAATAGTAAATGGATACCCTAAGTTCATTTTCTATTTTTATATAAATGCTTATATAAAATCAATTCGATTTGTGTGAGTACATGAATAGAAGTTCAGAGAAGAAGAAAAAAAAAAGAAATAAAAACGAAAGAAAGAGTTTGGCAATTGCTAATTCGATGAATGGAAATAAATCATAAATATCTTAAAAAGCAAACATAAGTTTATATGAACTTTTTTCATCCATTTGATCGCAATAGTATAAATTTGATCCTATGTTTGTTGGACACCCTGTATATATATATATATGTATATAATGTATCTATACATACTTTTATGTACTTATACATATAGATGAGTTGTTGACTACGTTTATAACGCAGCTCGTTGATATAAATGATACGTGAGAATTCATTGACAAGATCAAGAGAATGAAACGGATGTACAAACATATTTTGTCTGTTCCTGTCCCACGTTACTTTTCAACATTCTACGATCCTGAACGATCGTGCGAAGCTTTTACGTTTAATCGTTTCATTTTTTTTCCCATAAAAAGAAACGCATATATATATATATATATATATATATATATATCTATTACAAATATATATTAATTATAATATACATTAAATTAATATATATATATATGTCTTTGTTACATATATATATTTATATAGTTATATAAAAATATATTTACATGTTATATACGTATTTTACATACATATATATAAATGTATATATATATATATATATATATATATATATATATATATTAATTATAACGTACATTAAATTAATATATACCTCTGTTACATATATATATTTATATAGTTATATAAAAATATATTTACATATTACACACGTATTATATATATATTACATTAACTTAATCATGAAACTTAAAGATATTTTTGCGTGAATACATTGACACACCCGTTATAAAATGCATTGAGTTTACATTAAAAAAAAAAAAAAAATAATAAAAAAATTAAAAAAAATAAAAAAAAAGGTAAAATTATTTATCAGCCACGAATAAAATATTTCGTGTGCGTAATTTAAAAGAAAAGAAAAGAAAGAAAAAATGATACTAATTTTTTATATATTCGATTTTGTAAACAATCTACGATATAGTAAGTAAAAAAATATATGTCCATAGACATACACACACACACACACACACAAACACAAACACAAACATACAATTGAAATGAAATAATGTTAATTTTATTTAAATTTATATTTATTATCGTTCAAATTAGAAATTTATTATTATTTTTTTGAAGATAATATTTTTTCTTCATTTCTTTTCTTTTTTCTTTTTTGTTTTTTTAATCTTTTTAATCAATATCGTTTAACGTAAATGGATAAAATTTTGAGATTTTATAAACAAAAATTGAAATATAATATAAATAACAATATTTTAATAATATTGTAGATATTTGAAAAGAATTTTCTTCCTTTGTGTTTCGCGTTGAAGATTTGTAAACTCGATGTATTTTTATTTATTTTTTTTTTTTTTTTTTTTTTTTTTTTTTATTATTTTCAAATAATATATAAAAATAAAACTTTAATCAAACCTTTTGAAAAAAAAAGAAAATTCAGGCGTCAGTGAATCGCCATTGTTGTTACAAGCGACGTTAACGTTCGTCGTTCATATTTTTCAATAACATTTCGATATTGATTATCAAATAGGATAAACTTGTTTTTATAATATAGATAAACACATAGATGAACATATATTTATTTATTATAAACTTATTGGAAATTTCTTAATATTTATTTGGCCATAAAAAAAACGTAGAGATTTGATTGTCGACGATAAAAAAGAGAGAAAAAAAATGAAGAAAGAAGGAAAGAAAGAAAAAAAAAAAAAAAAAAGAAAAGAAAAAAAAAAGAAAAAACAGGAAAAGAAAACGAAGAAGAAAAAATTCGAAGTCTTTCGTTTCTACTGTGAAAAAGAGAAAGAAAGTAAGGAGATCGGATTCGAGAGACGGATGCGTGGATCTAAGAATAGGAAAATTCCTTTTTCCTTTCTGTTCTTACGTTGAAAGCAATTTAAAGAGATTCGACGAGTTACTGTGCCTCTGTCTTTTGATTTTGCTTTTGCTCTTTTTCTTTTCTTTTTTCTCTTTTTTTATTTCTTTTTTTCTTTTTTTTTTTTTTTATTTTTGTTCGTCAAGTTAATACTTGAACGTACGATTAAATTAATAAATATATTTACGTTGTCCTGTCGTTCGTATAAATTCATTTAAAAGTAATTCGAAAAGAAAAGAAATAAAAAAAAATATATATATATATATATAAAAAATATATAAAAATAATAAAACAATGATATTTCACGTTCGTGCAAATTTCGTTTGAAAATAATTTTAAAAATAACAATAAAAATTGATTCATCAATACGAATCAATTATTAATTATTAATTTTTATTATTTCATTTTTTATTCGTGATTATCGAGATATTCGATTTTAATATTTTTTTTCTTGTTTTTTTTTTTTTTTTTTTTTTTTTTTTTAAGTATTACGATCGAAATAAAATTTAATTTTGGATACGTTCACTTAAAAGTATTTTAATTTACAAGTAATTTGAAAAGAAGAAATTATTTATTAACATGAATCAATTGTTAATTATTAATTTTTATTATTTAATTATTTATTCATGACTATCGAAATATAATAATCTCTTTTTCAAAGTATTACAATCAAAATGAAATTCACATTTATTTTGTATATTCAAAATATTCGATTTTACGATACATTCGTTGAAATTAATAATTAAAACGATGATATTTCACGTTCGTGCAAATTTTAATTAATTATTAGAATCAAAATAAAATTCTATTTCGGATACGTTCACTTGAAAGTATTTTAATTTAAGATTAATTTGAACAAAAAGAAAAGAAAAAAAAAAGAAGTAATTATCCATTTAACATGAATCAATTATTAATTATTATTTATCCTTGATAACTGAGATATATAAGTTTCAATAATTTTTTTTTTCTCTTTTTTTGTAAATCATTACAATCGAAATAAAATTTAATTTCAAATACGTTCACTTAAAAGTATTTTAATTTTAATATCAATTTAAGGATAAAGAAAAAAAGATCAAACAAAAAATATTGTATGATAGAAAGGTTACGATCGAAGTAAAACTTTTGAAGGAACTACAATCGAAAGGAAGTTCTTTCCCCCTTTTCTTTCTGAAATTCTACGGCATTTGGATTTCAGGATTTAGACGGTTGAAAGTCAAAGAGTTTAAAAATATAATACGAGGTTTTGAAAATCTTGGAAAAGAAAAATAGGACAAAGAAAGTGCAACCCCTTTCCTTTCTTTCTTTTTTCTTTCTTTATTCTTTTTCTTTTTTTTTTTTTTTTCTCTTTTTGCGTTCCAAGTATAAAGTCGAGAGCAGACCCCCTGCGAACCAAAACGCTTTCCGGCTAGCACGTGTATCTGCTGCCCGATTTTATCTAATTATAGCCAGACGATCCCTAAATTCTAATGGACCCCAGTTACCAACTAAAATTTTATTTACATTCCTTTTGTTTCTATCTTTTACACTTTTTTTTTCTTTTCTTTTCTTTTTTTTTTACAGATTAATTATAATAATTAACTAAAAACGATGTTAAATATTTGTATACATTTTTTTTCTTTAATAGAGCGAATTTTTAAATCGTATTTTAAATTCGACATGATTTACACATGAATATCGTCCATAAACGATTATAATCTGATTATAATATATTGTAATATAATTTCGTCTATTATAATGTAAAATGATTTAAATTAAATTTATTCGACATATCATATTACGTTAATATTATAACATGATATGATATAAATTAAATCTAAATCCAATGATCAATTAATTAATCGACGAAATGCAAATATTAAAAACGCAAATGAATTTTCTAAGATTCATCCTGAAAGAAGAAAAAACAAAAAAAAAAAAAAAAAGAACCAAAAAAAAAGGAAACAAAGAAAAAAGAAAATTCTTCGTTCGAATTTCATCAATGTAATATTATAAAACGTATTATAAATTTTGTAATATCATATAACATGATTTAAATTAAATATATTCATTTATCATATTATATATTAATATTATAATATGATATAATATAAATGAAATATAAATTCAATGATTAATTTATTAATCGACGAATGAAAAGTATATAAAAAGGAAAATAAGAATTATAAGAATTCGTTCCCAGAGGAAGATGAAGAAGAAAAAAAAAAAGGAAAGAGAGAGAGAGAGAGAGAGAGAGAGAAACAAATAAGAAAAACAAAAAAAAATTCTTTCCCATTGATATCATCGATAAAATATTATAAAACGTAATATAAATTTTATAATATCATATAATATGCTATAATATAATATAAATTAAGTCTAAATTCAATGATTAATTTATTAATCGACGAAAGGCAAATATTGGAAACAAAAAGAAAAATTTCAAAAATTTACATTACGAAGGAAGAAAGAAAGAAAGAAAGAAAGAGAAAGATATTGAAAGATAAATGAAACAATAAAAAAATTCTTCGCGTAAAAATCATCGATAAAATATATAACAAAATACATAAATTTTTTAATATCATTTATGGTAAATCTATGATCAAATAGATGTACAAGTAGATCGATCTATTGAAAATCGATCGTTCGTCGGTGACTTTTTTTTGTTTTCTTTCTTTTTTCTTTATTTTTGTTTCTACCTCTCCTTCTTTATCTTCTTCTTTATCATCTTCTTCCTTTATTCTTTCAATTTATTTGAGCAAATCTTCGACGAACGACGACATCTATCTATCCGTATGTCCATGACGGCGTCGGCAACCGTTTGGTCTGTTGCCGTTACACCAAAATAGATTTGGTATCCCGAAGGCTGAAGGAAATCCGTAAACGTAAACTCGCGAAGAAAACCGGCGGCGCTGTCTTGAAACTTTACCCGCGAAAATAAATCGATTTCGTCGATACGCACGAAGGAAAACGTAAAGGAGAAAGAAAACAAAAAAAAAGAAAAGAAAAGAAAGAAAGGAAAAAGAAAAAGAAATGGAGAAAAAAAATTACAAATGATTCAGATCAGATTAGATTAGATCAGATCAGATTAGAAATTAGAGAGGATTATCGAAATTGGATCGATGATTGAATTTGTTAATTTATCTCTTTTATTAACACATTATTGGCCGATTCACAAATATACTCATTTTTGCAAATACATATGTCTTATTATATAAATTATATATAAAATATTACATATTGTTTATATTTGATATTAATTAAATTTAATTTATTAAATTTAATATTTCTATTATATTAATGTTTATACTAATATTAGAATAATAATTCTAATATTTTCAATTTTCCTAAATTTGTAATATTTATTTTTAATTCATATTTAATATATAGATATTTTATAAATGATTATTATAATTTATAATCAATTATTACTATAATTTACAATAATTATATATATATATATTCATATTCAATAATTAAATGATTATAAAAATATAATAAAAATTTTAATTCAAATCATGAACATAATTGGGATAAAATCTCAATAATTGCGATATCAGTTATTATTATATATCGATCAACGATGTGTTAATAACGATATATTACATTATTTATTATATTATTAATAAATATTTAATTAACAATATTTATTTATATTGTTATAATTTTATACTTTATGATTTTCCATTGATAAATAATATTTATTAACAAATATATATTTTATCATTTGTATTGACAATATTTTATTAATGAATGAATGAATATATTTATTTTATTCATTAATTTATTTGTTTTGCAAAAAAAGAAAAGAAAAAAAAGAAGATACAAAAGCAAAATGATTTCGATCGAAATAATTCGGATTAAATAAATAATCATTTAGAAGGGAATCTGAATTGAACACACGTGTCTAACGACACGACAAAGATACGATCGAAATAATCTAAGGCTAAACACTAAGATACGTTTGATTGTATGAAAAGAGATAGGACTGATGGATAAACAAACGATGACGATATCCTAGACGATATGGTGCTCTTTGAGAGGCTGAGGGATGAGAGAACAAAAGAAAAGAAAAGAAAAGAAAAAGAGGAAAGAAACAAAAAGAAAGATTAAACAAAAATTCGTTCATTCGAAAAAAATCTTCGAATCGTAAATATTCTACGATTTTTAATATTTTTCCGATCGATCGTTATTTATCATAAATTATATAAATAATAAACCTTTTTTTTTTTTTTTTTTTTGTAATTATGACAACATTCCTCATCGTACAAAATTATTTTCGACAGGACTCATAAGAGTCTGTTTCTCCTTTTTTTCTTTTTTTCTTTAAACGAAGCTTTCGAATTAAAAAAAATTTTTTTTTTATACCAGCTCGATTTAATACGGATCCAATGTACGGTGTCAATGTAATTATGTCAATGAACAGCAATTATTTATTTATTAATTTTTATTTATATTTATAACTATTTATTTATTTTTTAACTTATTCCTTTTTTTTTCTTTTTTTTTTTTTTTGCGCGCGATATTATAACCTCTCTCTCTCTCTCTCTCTCTCTCTCTTTCAAATATTTCTTATCGCGACAATTTATTTTCATACAATTGCGATTTAATTTCATCAATAAGATTTATTTACATGTACAAATCTACAATTCTTTAAACTTATTTGCAAATCATTGACTTGAACTTTGAACATTGACACGATCCTCCTCTCCTAAAAAAAAAAAAAAGAATATAATTTATCAACGAGTTGATAAAACTTACCGGAAAAAATGAATGACGTTCAATTTCTTCGAAAAAGCTTTTTATTTACATGAAATTCGATCGTATCGTGGAAATATAATTGTTCGTGTTGATCATTTTATAATTTGAAATTCTATCCCATAATTTTATCTTTACAGTTTTGAATTTTCGCTCCGGCAAAAATGGCCGAATAGAATTTTTTTTACGACAGAGCACTCTTACGACGAACCTTGGAATTAATTTAATAGATGAAACTCACAAAAAAGAAAAAAAATAAAAGAAATAGAAGCTCTTTTCACTTTGATTTATTTTTCTCTTCGATCTTATCGTTAAATTATAATAATATAAGAAGAAAAAAAATTATTCAATTACAATTCTTAAGAAAATATAAGAAAATTGACACCGACAAGTGCTATGTTTGGCGTGCTGATTCATTTGAACGGTGCGCAGACGTCGCGCGGGAACTTTGAATTTTCCTTTTTTCGAATTTGTACGTTTTTGTGTTTCAAGTGTTGTCCTCACAAAGACAAGAATTCAAATCATTTTTTTTCAATTTAATTTTAATCATAATTATTAATATATCTGATTTTCGTCGAAATTATTTTCTATATGTACGAACAAAAAGTAGACATTTTTTTATAGGTTAGTAAAGAAAAATTGCGACCAATAAATCTAATAAAAAAAAAAAAAAAAAAAAAAAAAAAAGAGATATTCATTGACGTAACAAAACAAAATTTTCTACAAAAATAATAATCTATTTATCTAATTCTTCAGCTCATAGATTTACGTATAAATGATAAGATGAAATATAACGAACCAATTGATTTAATTGTTTTATTAATATCAATCATTATCGTAACAATTAAATTACATTACTATTCTTTTATATTTTAGATTTAACGTGAATGCATCGAGAAAGAAAGAAAGAAAGAGAAAGAGAAAGAAGAATCGTTCGAGTGAATCATTGAAGAATGAGGTCGAGGGATTCTATCGTTTACACTCCAGTTTCAATTGGTCCAGACACCGACGACGAAGAAACATTGGTTAATGCGGAAGTCTATAGCAATGGTAAGTTTGAAAAAAAAAAAGGAAAAAAGAAAGAAAGAAAAAGAGATCCTTTCGAAAATGAAACAAAATTCGTTTCAACATAAACAAACAGACATTAATTAATTAATTAATTAATTAATTAAAAGAAATCATTTATATTTATCAATGAAAAAAATCTTTATTTCTTTTTCTTTTCATTTCTTTTTTTATTTTTTTTTTTTGATTTTTTTCTTTTTTTTAATTATTATTATTATTATGCATTATTAAAACTTGATATACTCGAACGATGATTTACCGACATATACTCTGTCGATAATATCGACGAACGGTAAAAAAGAAATACAACGTTATCCAATAAGCCCGTGTAAATTCTTCGTACTACGATCTACTTTAAAATGGCGCTGTTGGCGCGTGGGTTTGAGGTTAGTGGCCTCAAATGTTCAACCAACAGATTGACGTAAGAAAGGAAATCGCGAGATAAGAGGAACGAAATAAAGAAACTAAACGAGACGAGACGAAAGAAAATCGATTTATCCAATATCCAATCCTATTTATAACATGACCGTTTATACGCATGATGATCTCGTAGTTCAATTTATTCATTTATAAAGGGGAATAATCGTTAAACACGTGATATTTAACAATTAATAATCAAATCGAATACCAAACGAAGAATTAATATATATACATATATATATATATATATATATATATATATATATATATATCTACGCATACGTAGTGATTTTACTTTCAATGAATTTTATTCTAATTACTATTGGAAATTGAACTAATTATCGATTGAAAATATATCTACATATACGTAAATATATTATATATATATATATATATATATATATATATATATAAATATAATTATATTCTACTTTTTATGAATCGACGTGAAATTAAGTTTGACGTATTCCCACGTAACTTAAGTTTTACTTTCGATTGAAAACCGTCGTACCCCCCAAAAAAAAGAGAGAACAAAAAATAAATAATGACTAAACAGCAATTAACTTAATCGATGAATGAGATTGTAAATCTAATGATAAAAATTAAATGGACGAGAAAAAAGAAAAGTTATATCGTGAGTCAGACTAAAACTCCTCCTACGCGAGTTCCTAAATTCGAACTTTATTCATCGAATACGAAAGTATAGAACGGAACTACGATTTATGTGTGGGTGTGATAAAAGAGAGACAGGAAATATAGATACATAGATGGGTGCATACATACCTGGTTATGTAAATGTATAGGTATGTAGGTGCAATGTCAGATAATTCTGAGCGTCAGGCTCCGTTTTAGGAAATGCCATGTGTCTCCTATCCCACGAAAACGCAATCTAATCGGCTAATCTTCTTCCTTGAACTATTCGTCATAACTTTATCTCTTACTTCTTCTCTTTCTCTCTCTGTCTCTCTCTCTCCCTTTTTTTCTTTCCTTTCTTCTTCTTTGTTTATCTTTGTGTCATCGCAAAAATGAACGAAAAAAAAAAGAACAGAAAAAAAAGGAATCGAAGAAACAATGGGGCACTTTTTTTTGTTAATCGGGTCAATCGATTTGTCGATATCAGCTTGACGGCTTAGAAATTGAAAGGTTTTAAAGATATATACCTATACATGTATACATACTTCTACATCTATATATCTATATATAGATACAAAGAAAGAGAGCAATATATACACATATATATATATATACATATATATATATATATATATAAATTGTTTAGATAAATAATTTATAGAGATATAGAGTTATACAGATAAATATATATATATTTTTAATATAAATATATATTATTATAAACATATATATTATATATATGTTATAATCATTATTATTACTACATATATAAATATTCTTATTATAAATATATTTTATAAATATACATATTATATATATATATATAAATAATATATAGATAAATAACTATATAGATAAATATATATTATATATCTCCTTATATATATTTCTTTATATATATATATATATATATATATATATATATATATATATAAATATATATATATATATATAAGGAGAGAGAAAAAATGACTAAATACACAGGGGGCGAGAAAAACCTAATAAGGGGCGGGGCTAATCTAGTAGGGGCAGGGCCAAATATCCCAGGGGGCGGTGCTAAACTAGTAGGAGCGGGGCTAAACTAGTAGCAGTAAAAAAAAAAGTAGGAAGCGGGACCAAGTATCCAAGGGGCGTGTCTAACCTAGTTGGAGGTGAGGCCAAATATCCCAGGGGGCACGGAACAAGTATCCAAGGCGCGGGGCCGAATACACCAGGGGACGCTGCTAAAATAATTGGAGGCGGGACCAAATATCCCAGCGGGCGGGGACCAATTATCCAAGGGGCGTGTCTAACCTAGTTGGAGGTGGGGCCAAATATCCCAGGGGGCACGGAACAAGTATCCAAGGGGCGGTCCAAGTATCCAAGGGGCGGGGCCAAATACACCAGGGGACGGTGCTAAAATAATTGGAGGCGGGACCAAATATCCCAGCGGGCGGGAACCAAGTATCCAAGGGGCAGGTCCAAATATACCAGGGGCGGGGATAAACTAGATGGAGGCGGGGATAAACTAGGTGGAGGCGGAGCCAAGTATCCAATGGGCGGGGCTAATCTAAAAGGGGTGCAAGTATCCAAAAGGCGATGCTAACCTAAAAGGGGCGGGGCTGAACTAGTAGTAGGCTAGGCCAAGTTTCCAAGGGGCGGGACTAATCTAGTAAGGAGCGGATCTAATCTAGTAGGGGGAGGTTCTAATCTAGTAGGAGCGAGGCTAACCTAGGAGGGGCGGGGCTAAACTGGAAGGGTCGGACCAAGTCATTTATAGTCAGTGTAATCCTTATAGTCAGTATAGTCTTTTATAACCTTTATAGCCATTTATAGTCATTTATAATCAGTAAAGTCATTTATAGTCATTTATATTCGTTTGTAGTCAATATAGTCATTTATAGTCAGTATTCATATACTCAATAGACACATAGTCAGTAACCAACAACTTTCACTATATGTACAATTTTCTATTACCATGGGAATCGCCGCAATTAGATAAATCGTGTTGTAGCGATACCATTAACCCTTTGAATACTATGAGCGCACATATGCGTCCATCGAAAGCTATCGATATAGACTATGGAAGCAAATACGCGCCTGGCAAAAATTATGTTTCTGTGTAATCATTAAGTGCAAATTGCTATAATGATGTTTTCAATAAGAATTCATTGTTAACAATAATGGCAATTCGTTCTCATCGACGTTATTGTAATTTATAGTTCCTATTAAAATAGTGGCAATTATTAAGTGAATAATATGCGTTTTCTTATCAAGAAAGGAATTAGGCCACTTTCAAAATTAACAATCAGATTCATTA
>NC_062205.1:1467026-1472276 GCF_912470025.1 Vespa velutina
TTTCCTTCCTCTCATCGTTCACTTCTCTAACTAACGTCGGCATATCTTTTCAGCGACCTCGTAAGATCCCACAATCTCTGGCACGTATGCAAGGATCATTCGAAAAGGGACGAAAACAAGAGAACAAAAAGAGAGACAGAGACAAAAAGAGAGAAAGGGAGAGAGAGAGAGGGGGAGAGAGAGAGAGAAAAAAAAATAACAAATAAACAAACCAAGACAAAAAAAAAGTAACAGGCACTGTTGTAAAACTCGAAAAATTTGCTGTCGTAAATAAGAAGCGTTTTACTTACACGTAAAATGTTCTCTCTCTTTCTCTCTCTTTCTCTCATGCTCTCATTCTCTCTCTCTCTCTCTCTCTCTCTCTCTCTCTCTCTCTCTTTCTTTTTTCCTTTTTCTCGGTTGAACCAACTTGTTTTTACTTGCGTTCGTAAATAATATCGATACGTATCTCACGTACCTTACATACGTTACATTACTTTTTTTTAATGGATTTATTATAAATAATTTCTCTTTTTCTTTTTTTTTTTTTTTTGAACTTTTTCAAAATTCGATCGAACGACTCGAATACGATTACAATTGTAAGTCTTGAGTATTTAAATAATAATTGTTTTTATCGTTGTAATATCTCGAATTATTATTATTATTATTATTATTATTATTATTATTATTATTATTATTATTATTATTATTATTATTATTATATAAATAATATCTTTTTTTTGTAACTTTTTTAAAATTCCATCAAACGTCTTGATAGGATTAATATTTAAATATTTTAAAGATGATCATCCTTTATCATTGTAATATCTCCAATTATTACTATTTATATTGTTACATTTTATTTTACGTTATGTTACATTACATTTGTATAATAATCGTATATCAAAGTACTTAAGTACTTTACTGCATTCATTTACTTACTTATTTACATTCGTACAATTTTAAAAAAACATTCCAAATTATTCTACTTTCTTATTCTTACGTGCTAATATAGAAAAAGATTTCATTGTTATTATTAATTATTCTTTAACGATGTTACGTTTTAAACGTTTAATATTCGTTTGTTATTAGCATTGATATTAAGATCAATCAAGATTTTTAAGTCGCGCTAATCGAAAAATTGAGAATCTAATCAAATCGATTCTAAAATTTTATCGCTTTCTTCAAACCAACCCTATCCTTTATCACCCCAATCACCCTAAATACCCACGAAAATAGGTATTTCGTTGTTCTGCTCTATTCTTAAAAACAATTTGAATACATTCATACAGTATCAATAACGGTAAATCATTATAATACGATTCATTCGATAAAACAAAAAAAAAATAAGTAAGACACAGTTTGACCCAAAGAAAAAAAAAAGAAAAAAAAAAGAAAAACAAAAAGAAAACAAGAAAGAAAAAAAAAAGAAAGGAAGATAAAAAAATAATTACGTCCAATGATATTAACTCGTCCCAGTGAATCGATCGTAAACGTATATCTTACTTATGTACGAGTACATCGATCTTTAAAATTTTTCTGTCACGAACGTTGTATCCCCGGACACCCGGTATACGAATATATCCAAAAGAGATGGTAATCTTTTGGTAGAATGTCGGTCGGCGTTCGCTTACACGCTAGCAAGTACCGGAGACTATCGTAACGATCTACCATGCTTTTTCTTTCGTGAGAATCCGACAATAAGTATAGACGTAAGTGAGTACATAAGTAATACTACTTATATATACCTTAAGTTAAGCTCATTTTCTTACATATTTATTCGGATACCAACTTAACTATTATATTATTTTTAATTATTATATTACTTATTATTATTAAAAAATTACGTATATTCTATTAAAAAAAAAAAAAAAAAATATATATATATATATATATAAATCACAACAATGTAAAATCTAACCTCCAAAGTATATTCGTATAAATTTAACGAAATAATATTATCAATCATACAATGAAAATAATCTCAATAGTGTCACAATAAGTGAGCATTTACTTACCTAACTAAGTATGTACTTATGTCGTTACGTACTTACTTATTTACTTACTTACTTAGACATTAAAAAGATATCAAATGCGGTAGTCGAACGACGCCATATTGCTTACAACGTTTTACGGAAACATTCTAAAAGAACCATAATATTTATACATATATATATATATATATATATATATATATATATATATTTGTGTGTATGTGTGTGTGTGTGTGTATATTCATGAGTCTCTTATATCGAAGTAATATCACATGTGTGACACGCGTAACACGGATAATAATAATCGGGCCAACCGATATACCGTTAATGGCGCGATAATTAACAGTCGTTTTAAACGTTTTATAATTCGATACGCTAAAATTACTTGAATTAAATTCTCTTTCTCTCTCTTTCTCTCTCTCTCTCTCTCTCTCTCTCTCTATTTTTTTCTTTTCCTTTTTTTTCCCTTTATCTATCTCCATCTCTATCTATATATATACACATATATATCTAGTTCTACGTATCGCCTTGAAACAAAATGATACGAAAGAGAGAAAGAAATAGAGAAAGAGAGAGAGAGAAAGAAAGGGAGAGAAAGAGAGGGAAAGAGAAAAAGAAAGAGAGAGAGAGAGAGAGAGAGAGAGAGAGAGAGAGAAAGGTTGCATCAAACCGGCCCCGAGGCAACCGACTGCGCAACCTGCCGCAGCATTTATACCAGGTGGAAACCTGGGTTCGTGTTACGCGCGCGCGTCACCTTCAACCAGATAAAAGTACAAGAACGATACTTACGTTTTCTTACGTTAGTCTCTCTCTCTCCCTCTCTCTCTCTCTCTTTCTTTTTCTCTCTCTCTCTCTCTCTCTCTCTTTCTCTTTCTCTTATTGACTGATCGATATTGTGAAAAGCGTATATATATATATACATACGGATGCATATGTATGTATGTATGTATGTATGTATGTATGTATGTATGTATGTATGTATATATGAATGTATGTATGTATGTACGATTATATGTACATATAAATGTAATGTATATGAAAGATGGAAGGATGGATAGATGGACGGTGGAATGGATGTATGTATGTATGTATATAGGGATAGATGGATAGATGGATAAATGTATGTATATATATATATATATATATATATATATATATATATATAATTTACATAGATGCGTGTATACATACATACACAATAAAGGAAATGCACGCATTGCAAACTCCCGCTGGTTGGGCCGTTCAATCGTTACCTTTTTGTTCCTCGTTCCGCAATCGAGCTCACCCCCATACACTTCTCGTTTTCGTGACTCTTACAAAACTGACCGACCGACCGGTCGTGTTACGAGCGTATACGATCGATTCGTCAAGTGTGTATTTATATGTATGTATCTATACATGCACAAACACATATATATATATATATATATATATATGCGAGTGATATATCGGATAAAACGGTATGGTCGATTAAGAGATACGTCATAATTTTGTTACATGAAAAATTCGTGGATACTTGTAATTAAAAAAAGATAGAAAGAAAAATATTGTAGGAAAATTGTAGGAAAGATTAAAATGATTGAAAAATGATAAATTGTAGGAAAAGATAATATATATTGAACGATATGTTATATTATCTTTTTCTTTTTCTTTCCTTTTTTTTTAATTTCTTTTTTTTTTTTATTCTTCTTCTTCTTCTTCTTCTTCTTCTTCTTTCACTCGCTGTGACTCATTTTTCTCTCTTTTTACTATTCTTTTTTTTTTGGTTTTCTACGAAAGATTCGATTTACCCATGTGTATCTACTAATCGATCGTTTGTCATAAGCGTATACGATCAATTTCATAAGTATTTATTACATATATCCTTATATATATAGATATATATACATAAGTCCAAAATTGATATCTAATAAAATTAATTTAACGATTTGTTAAAAGAGACATCGAAGTTTAATTAGTATCAAAAATTGTAACCTATCTATCGTTTTTGAGATAAACGTCGAAATCATTGTAATATATAACGCGATTATATTCTACAAAATATTAATATAATTTCTTATTTTTTCTTTTCTCTCTTTTTTTTTTTTTCCTTTCTTTCTTTTACCGATACTTTCCTTCTCTTCTTATTTTTTTCCCCCTTTTAAAGTTATAAACTAACATTTATAACATATACCTTATATGTAATATCATCCGAACTAATAATGAAATTAATATTTTCAAATTTTGTCATCGATCATGGAAACATTAAGAAATCAGCGAAAAAAAAATTATTTTCAATTTCAATCAAAATGTCAGACGTTTATATATTATTCGATAAAAATGAGATAAAAATAAGTAATTTATAAACGTATGTATGCTTTTGTTCGATATTATGTGGATTTGCTTATTGGGCTACCCTCGTTACGCTCCGCTCATGATTTTCTTACGCGGTTGGACGCGCGCGCGCGTGCGTGCGCGCGTGCGCACACGCGATAGAGCACAAACCCAAGCTCTCTGGCTCCGTTCTTACATTACGGTCCGCTTTCACGATCCAAGTGACTACCGACTCTTGAATGAAAGAAGGATACCGTAGGGAATGAATGAACGAACCGAGAGAGCCGGCACCGAATGTCGCTCGCACGAGAGCACGCCTCTCCGATGGAGGAGAGCTACGAGAGTAAAGTGGGTAGAACTCATGTGGGCGATCATGCTCTCGTACGTTTACCTATATCTACAAAATATATATATATGTGTATGTGTGTGTGTTTAGGTATATACATGTATATAAGTATATATATAAATATATATTATATATTATATTGTTACCTATGTATCGTTTTCAGATACATATATAATATATATCTATATGTAATATATATAAAAAATGTATATAGTATTATCTACAACTAAATACATTCTATATATATATATTATAAATATATGTAATATATATATTGATAATACGCATGTATTGTATATATATATATGTATATATGTAAGTATATACATAGATATATATATATATATATATATATATATATATATATATTATATTGTTACCTATTTATTGTTTTCAGATACATATACAATATAAATCTATACGTAATATATATAATAAGTGTATATGGTATTATCTACAACCAAATATATTATATTATAAATATATATGTATATATATATATATATTTAATAATATGTATGTATTGTATATATATATATATATGTATGTATATATGTAGGTATATACATGCATATAAATATATACATAGATATATATATTATATTGTTATCTATGTAC
>NC_062205.1:1472776-1512776 GCF_912470025.1 Vespa velutina
GAGAAAGAGAGAAATATTATATCTGTTATGTAAGATTTGTTATATATATATATATCATTAATTAATTATAATATTAATTATAGTATACATATATATATATATATTACATATATTATATCTTTTATATATATATAACATAATATGTATAATATATCTTATATATATATATAAAACATATCCATTTTATATGTAATATATATATCATTTATTTATCACACACACATATATATATATATATTTATATAACTTACATAATATGTATAATATTATATATATGATATTATATATATATATATATATATATATATATATATATATATCATTTATTTATTTCATATATTAGATGAACCGGAAAGTAATGTCGTTTCTGCGCATATCGATATTTGATTATGATTAAAAATAAAAACTTGTTAAAAATTTATTCGTTTGAATTTAATTTAAGAAAGCGACATTACTTTCCGGTCCGTCTAATATATATATATATATATACAAAATTAAAAAATTATATATAATTAAAAATAGACTATATATGAATTTAGAAGATTCTCGAATGAATGTGTTCATTTTAAAACGGAAATTTAATAGAAAGAGAGATAAAGGAAGAAAGAGAGGGGGAGTGAGAGAGAGAGAGAGGGGGGGGATGATGGGGGAAGAGACGAAAGAACAGAGGAATTAGGAAACCGAGGCCGATACTCATCGGTTGGCACTATAAAGTGGAACGATATACTTCCGTTTTAAACTTTCTGTGGTATGAGACAGTGATCTGTGAAGGACTTATTTATTATTTTAAATGTGTGCGCGTATGAAAGATAGCGACGAGTTTATGTATGCAGTTGTAGGGTAGCCACCTGTTGCAACCAATCGCATGTCGATGATTGACGCTTACCTTTCAGACCGTAACGTAGTATATTTTACGAGTATTGTGATTACGTTTCCTGTACTCGGTTCATTCATTTTTTATCTCTCTCTCTATCTATCTAACTATCCATCTCTCTCTCTCTCTCTCTCTCTCTCTCTCTCTCTCTCTCTCTTTCTCTCTCCCCCTCTATCTATCTATGTATCTATATATCTATCTGTTTATCTATATATGTATAGAAAGAGAGAAAAAGAGAGAGAGAGAGAGAGAGAGAGAAGACGGAGAGATTAATCTACTTAATAATTTTGAAGAAGATTTTAGAATAATTTTTGATTAGAATTATATTATCGTACTCGTAAAAATAAATTTAATAAATGATTTTTCTGGATTGATTAATTTTTCTTTCTTTTTTCTTTTTTCTTTTTTTTTTTTTTTTTTTTTTTTTTTTTTCTAAATTATAATTTCTCCGATAAGAACGAATCGATAGATAATACGAATAGAGCAGTTTTACTTTTCATGCAAAAAATTTCGTCGTATAAAAATTTAATAGATGATCGTCCTTGAAGCATTACTTTTTTCTTATTTTCTTTTCTTTCTTTTTTCTTTTTTTTTTTTTTATTTATAATTCACTAATAAGAAGAAGTCGATGTATAATAATTCATGAGGAACATACTTCTACTTTTCGTATAATTTAATAATTGCGAAGAAATTTTTCGGACAATTTTTTTTTTTTTCCTAAATTTCATCCTCGTATAAAATTTAATACGTGATTGTCCTGAAAGGATTACTTTTTTTTATTTGTAATTCATAAGAAGAAATCGATGTATAATAATTCATGAGGAACATAGTTCTACTTTTCGTATAATTTAATAATTGCGAAGAAATTTTTAGGACAATTCTTTTTTTTTTTTAAATTTCGCCATCGTATAAAATTTAATACGTGATTGTCCTGGAAGGATTTTTTTTTTTTTTTTTTTTTTTTTTTTTTATTTGTAATTCATAAGAAGAAATCGATGTATAATAATTCGTGAGAAACACAGTTCTACTTTTCGTATAATTTAATAATTGCGAAGAAATTTTTAGGACAATTTTTCTTTTTTTTTAAATTTCATCCTCGTATAAAATTTAATACGTGATTGTCCTGAAAGGATTACTTTTTTTTTTTATTTATAATTCACTAATAAGAAGAAATCGATGTATAATAATTCGTGAGAAACACAGTTCTACTTTTCGTATAATTTAATAATTGCGAAGAAATTTTTAGGACAATTTTTCTTTTTTTTTAAATTTCATCCTCGTATAAAATTTAATACGTGATTGTCCTGAAAGGATTACTTTTTTTTTTTATTTATAATTCACTAATAAGAAGAAATCGATGTATAATAATTCGTGAGAAACACAGTCCTACTTCTCGTATAATTTAATAATTGCGAAGAAATTTTTAGGACAATTTTTTTTTTTTTTTTTTAAATTTTATCCTCGTATAAAATTTAATACGTGATTGTCCTGAAAGGATTACTTTTTTTTTTTTTTTTTTTTTTTTTTTATTTGTAATTCATAAGAAGAAATCGATGTATAATAATTCGTGAGGAACAAAGTTCTACTTTTCGTGAGGAGACGCATCTTGGGGCAAACATCAGCAGCAACTTCAGACGAGGCCAACGGACTTGTTACTCTCCCGCGTGTATCGGCTATTAACTTGGTTGCAGGTTTCTCAGAATGGACGTACCAGACAAGACTGGTAGGACTGGTGGTCACTGTTCGACCCTCCCGTCCGTCTATTCTTACTCGCGTTACACACGCAACACACTTACGGAAACATCGCTAACACATCCTTCTCACGAATCCTCGTGTCTTCTATGGAGTTAGGAGAGCAACTTCGGATAAACGAGCAGGTTTCCTTATTTGTCGTTTTAAACCCCTTTCTTTCCTCCCTCCCTCCCTCCCTCCCTCCCTCCTTCCCCTACATACTCCCTTAAAAACTATCGTACAAAAATCTAATCCAAACGTTGTTTCCAACGAAGTAAGTTATTTAATGGATTATTGTAAATAATGTTATAAGGAAGTATATTGAAAAATATAATGATATATTTTTCTTCATTTTGTTTCGTTTATACGAATTATAAATATTATCTATTAATAAAAATAATATATATATATATATATATATATATATATATATATATATATAGAAATTCAAAAAAAAATTATAAAAATAAAATATAGAAATATAGAGATTTTTATAATGGAATATTATCAATTATAATTGAAAATAATGTTGAACATTTTTCATCTTACTATATTTGTTTAATGGCTAATTATGAATAATTCTAAAGAGAGATATTAAAAAATGAGCGGTGTATTTTTTTTTTCTTTTTCTTTTTCTTTTTTTTTTTTTTATACAGATTAAATTTGTTTTTTTTTTTTTTTTTTTTTTTTTTTTTTTTTTTTTTTTTTTTTTATACAGATTAAATATTATCCATTAAAAATAAATATAGAAATTCTCCCAAGTATATTATTAGTACATTATTTGATAGATAATTATAACATTTGTGATTTTTATATAATGATTAAAATTGTGATTGAATAATATTTGAATAAATGTGATATATTAAGAGCAAATATAATGTAAAAATTTTCAAATTAAATATTATCCGTGAAAAAACATGTAGAGTAATTTTCCATGCAAATGGATAATTATAAATAATTCTAAAAGGGAGATATTAATAACAGCAACAAAAAAACCGTGTATTATTTTTTTCTTTTATATAGATTAAATATTATCTATTAAAAAAAAGACAAAAAAAATTACTTAATAGATAAATACAAATAACGTTAAAGAGAGATATGTTAACAATGTGGATGAGTAAAAAGAACGACAACGTCGTTATCTTTAACAGGGAGAAAATATTATCCATTCGAAAAAAGAAAAAAAGAAAAAAAGAAAAAGAAAGAAAAAACGAAAAGAAAGAAAAAATAACAAATAATATTGAATGAAATTGGTGAAATTCTTGACAATTATTACGTAATTCAAAAATAAGATATCATATTGATATAAAATACGCACGATCACCCACGCGCTCACGCATAAACCCACACAAGCACACATCGTACGCTCGTATATCAAAATTACGAAATATCAAATTAACATGTGAAATAATATATAATGAATAAGAACAGGAAGAAGAAGAAGAAGAAAAAAGAAAAAAGAGAAAAGAGAAAAGAAAAAAGAAAAAAAAGAAAAAGAAAAAGAAAAAGGAAGAATCTAATTCGCAGACCCAATTCTTACGATATGAGTCGCTCGTATCAATTTCAGACTTGACAAGGTCAAGTGGTAGAACGAACTTGTGATTTCAATAATCAATTGATCATCATTTGATCGTCATCGTCAACGTCATCGTCATCGTCATCGTTTTAATAATTAATCAATAGGATGTCAAACGTAATGGAGAAAAAAAAAGAAAAAGGAAATATAAAAAGAGAACAAAAAGAAAAGCGAAGAAAAAAAGAAAAAGGAAAGAAAAATAGTTTCATGGCGTTAAACAGGGAAGATGGAGTTAACGATAAGTTAAACCTCACGCGTATTTTCTTTACTTAGAATTGCACAATAAGTATACTGGAAGCAGCAGCAGTATCGTCTGGCAAAGTGAATTACAACAATGCGTTGAAATCTTTTACTATGCTTCGGGCATAGATTTCTAAGAGAGTTCGTAAGGTCGTTTTGTTCCCACAATAGAATAGGTTTATACCGTTGCTATAAACTTAGAACACAAACCTAACACCGGTTTTGTTCTTTTGGGAAAAAAAAAGGAAAAAAAAAGAAAAAAAAAAAAAAAGAAAAGAAAGAGAAATGTATCACGTTGGCGTATGAACTTAATTATTTCATAATTAACGTAATTAACAACGATCGAGAAAAGATTTTCTTTTTCAAAGTTAATAAAGTAAATCGATGAACTGATTATTCGATATTTTTTTTATTCTTATAAAAAGAAAAAATAATAATAGTGCATAATTAACGTAATTAACAACGATCGAGAAAAGATTTTCTTTTTCAAAGTTAATAAAGTAAATCGATGAACTGATTATTCGATATTTTTTTTATTCTTATAAAAAGAAAAAAATAATAATAGTAATAATAAAAATAGAAAAATAATAATTATTATTATAATATTAATAATAATAATTTCCTTCTATTCAAATATAAGCATTATTATGATCTCGTGCGTGATTAAGCTGATTATATATTTATCTTGTCAGCGACGAAAAATTTATGTATTTTGAAAATTTTTTTTCCTCCGAAATAATCCGAAAAACTAATAATTTGACGTTGTTAATCAATGTTTCGCTTTTATAAAAAAAAAAAATAATAATAATAATAATACCGTATAATTAAGGAGATCATGTAATAAATAAATTATGATAAATAATTCGACATTGATACTCAATGTTTTTTGTTCGTACGTAAAAAAAAAAAAAAAAAAAAAAAAAAAAAGAAAAATTTAAACTAATGAAAAAAAAAATTTGTACGCACGTATTTTGCGCGCGAAAATTTATGTATTTTGAAAAGTTTTTTTTTTCTTCATAACTTCTTATTCAAGAGAATAAAATAAATCGATAAATTTATAATACTACGTTGGTACTATGTTTAGTTAGTATAAAAAAAAAGAGGAAAAGAAAAAAAAGAAAAAAAAAAAGAAAGGAAAAGAAAAAAAATTTTTTTCTACCAATTAGTATATAGGCTCTGTAATCTGCTGTATAATTAATGTGATCACATATTTATCTTGTCAGCGTCGAAAAATTTACGTATTTTGAGAATCTCTTTCCCGGAATGGAAATAAAATAAATCGAAAAACTAATAATTCGATATTAATACTTCGATGTTTTTTAAATTAAAAAGAGAAAGAAAAAAAAAGGATGTTTTCGTACAAATTTACATGTAGATTCTGTAATCTGTTGCATAATTAAAATAATAACATCTAAATCTTGTAAGCGCTGAAAAAATGTACGTATTTTGATAAATTGTTTTTTCATCGATCTTATAAAAATAATTCGAAAAACTAATAATACCATTTTGTTATTTGACATTTTAATCTTATAAAAAAAGAAAAATATTGGAGGGAAAGAATTTCAGCAATTTGACGAAAAAGAAAAACATTGCGTTTTGTTCATATAAAAATAAAAACAACAACAACAACAATGTGGAATTATTAGAAAAATTATTAAAAAGAAATAAAAAGAAAAAAAAAAAAAAAGAAAAATTCCATAATACGTGATTTTTTTTTGTTTTTTTTTGTTTTTTTTTGTTTTTTTTTTTTAAAGAAATTACTTAACACTTAACAGAAGATTGAAAGAAAAAAAGAAGAGTGGGGAAGAAAAAATATATAAGCACTCGGAATATTTCATTAATTTTATTGAATAAAATATTTAATAAATATTCAATTATTTTTATTAGACAAAATATTCGATAAATATTTAATTAAATGTTGAATTATTGAAAATATTTAAATAAAATATTTAATTAAATATTTAATTAAATATTGTATCATTTAAAATATAATATAAATATTGAGAAATATTTAATTAATTTTACATTAAACAAAAAAAATTTAATAAATATTTAATTAAATATCGTATTATTAAAAATATGATATAAATATTAATAAATAATTTAATTAATGTTATTAAATCAAATATTTCAGAATTATTTAATTAAATATCGAATTATTTAAAGCGTAATACAAGTATTAAAAAATATTTTCTAATATCCGGGAAAAGGTACACGTTTCTCTTTCTCTCTCTTTCTCTCTCTCTCTCTCTCTTTCTCTCTCTCTCTCTCTCTCTCTCTCTCTCTCTCTCTCTCTCTCGCTCGCTCGCACGCTCTTTCTCTCTCTTTTTCTCTATCATGTTTTCTACGATTTCGAGGCACGTATCTTTTCGTCTTATCTGCAATGTGTTATCGTGTTACAGCAGCGAGCCTCGTGTTTTATCTTCTTTAGAAACGTACAGGTAAGCTTCGGTCCCTCTTTTCAGATAAACCAAGAAGGATAGACTTCGCTCGGTTAATCAGTCTAATCTATCGCGAACGTAGCTAATCCCATTAGAAGTTAGTACTAACTTTCTGTCCATCATACCAAAACGTATTACACTTATATATTATATATACTTGTATATATGTATGTATGTACGACGAATATATGAAAATTTTCTCCTTTATCTATGAATACACTAAAATCTTATTAAGATAAAGTCATTTTGAAAAGTAATAAATAAATGACCGAAAATAAAATCTTCTTTAATGATTTTATTATATTACAAGATACAAATGGAAAGTATAAAACGTAGAATAATTTTGTTACTAATGGAATGAAAAAATAAAAATGAGGATAAAAGAAAAAAAAAATATATTAATGTCCAATTAACCTACGCATTTTTTTTATTTATTGTACTTTCTTTTTTTTTTTTCTTTTTTTCTGATGTCGAAACAGAACCAGTCAATTTTTTCACATGATAGATCACTTGTGATACATTGCGTATATTTAAAAAGTCGAAAAGATAAAATTGATTTTTCAAAATTTTTTTTTTTTTTTTTTTTTTTTTTTTTTTTTAATATTATTCTTTAAGAATATTCCCTGAAAATTTTCTCAAAAAGTTCTAAGAATTGACGAAGTTACAATCGTTTGAAGTCGACATTACACGTATAACGAACACCATAAATTTTAAACAGTTTTTTTATCAAATTTTTGTTTTGTTTTGTTTTGAAACCCATTGTTTCTTTTTGTTTTTCATTTCTTCATAATCATTAAAAAGCTACAAAAATTTTATTTTAAATGGATAATCGAACATTAATTTCGATCGTTAATAACTTTCGATTGAATAAAAAAAAATATTTAAAAAATTGGCCTCGTTCGAAGGACGTTTTTATTTTATTTTATTTTATTTTATTTTTATTTTTTTTCTTTAATCTTCTTTAACTCTACGAGGCATGAGAGAAGTTCTTTGGAATATGAAAAAAAGAAAAGAAAATGAAAAAAAAAAAAAAAAAAAAAAAAAAAGTTTTTCTTAATTATTTAATATAAAATATTCCTTGAAATGAGAAAGAAAAGAGAAAAAGAAAATAATAACGAGGTGAGTTAAAATATATTCCCAGTGTGCGTAAAAAGTTATGCTAAAAAAAAAAAAAAAGAGACAGTTTTTAACGCATCTAACTAATCTCAAATGATTTAAGACTTTCTCGGGTGTATTTTTATATTTTTTTTCCTTCTTCATTTACATCTGACAATACGTTTATTGAGATATTATTGTCACTGTAAAAATGTGTATTATCTTGCTTTTTATTTTTATTTTTATTTTTATTTTTAGTTATTTATTTGTTTGTTTGTTTCTTTTTTTTTTTCAATTTTTAAAAATTTGTCTTTTTAAATATTCCACGAATTTGCTTAAACGCTGCCACGCGCATTCAAAACACTTTTTGTTAATTAATAATATAAGTAATTATAGTTACAATTAATGATATAAAAGATTATCGTAACAATTGATATTTTTTCACGAGTATGCCTCAAACCCTGCTCCTCCCTTTCTCCCTTCAACGTTTACACGTACACATACGTATGTACGTAAAGTTCGAAATCTGTAAAATCTTTAGGGTATGCGAAAGAAAAAAAAAGGAACCAAGTGTACGGATATATTCCTTTAAAAAAAAAAAAAAAAAAAAAAAAAAAAAAAAAAAAAAAAAAAAAAAAAAAAAGTAATCTTTTGTTCCAAGAAATATTCATTCTTTTGACCGATTTATCCCTATGCTGTTGCATCCTTAAAACCTGCGACAAGATGAGAGAGAACGAGAGAAGAAGCCTTAGGCAAGTGTCTGCGGCAAACTTTCTCTCACTCTCAACTACGAGCAACACTACCATCGAATACTTACATCTATCGGGTGTACCGTTTGAAATCGATCCATTTAATCCGTTTTATCCTTCAACTGTAATCGACGAAAATACGAAATATTATTTATTCACTCGTCCAATTCGAATGATTCTTTTTCTTTTTTTTTTTTTTTTCTTTTTTGTTATCATTTAAAAGTCACGTGAATCAAAGAAATTTTTTTTTTCTTTTTTATTTCCTTTTTTTTTTGTGTGTATATATAAATGTCATTTTTTTTTCTTTTTCTTCTTTTTTCGAGATCACCTATACCTTGTTTCTTTCTTTTTTTTTTTTGTGACGTATACGCGCGCACACAAATTTTTTGATTATAAATATTTGTCAGTTTTTTTTATATAAATAGATATTAGATATTTTTAATAAACCTAAACGCAGCTTGGAAGCTTAATTATTTATACCGATAGGTATTGATATTTTATTATATATATTTATAAAAATGTTTGTAATATATTAATTATTTAATTTTTAAAATATATATATATATATATATATATAATTAATTAATTAAGTATTTTAATAAAAAAAAAATATATATATATAATATTTCTAATAAATTCAGACACTTAATTGTTTACAATAATATTACGTATTAATATTTTGTTATAAATACTTATCAAAATATTCATATACATATATTGGCTTATACAAAAACACTATAAATATTTTTCAATATTTTGTATAAATATTTTAAATATTTAAATATTTAAATATTTTTAATAAACTTAAACTCAATTCTGAAAGCTTAATTATTCATACTGATCATTCATATTTATTAATATTTTTTTACATATATGTATGTATGTGTATATATATATACATAGTATAAATAACATTTTTATATATATATAAATGTTATGTATTCATGATTTTTTTCCTTCATTCGTTTTTAAGGTCACCCATGTCTCCTTTCTTTTTTCTTTATTTTTCGACGCGTATGCGCGCATACAAATTTTTTCCTATTGTTTATTATACCTCTACGAATGCATAATAATGTGTATGAGTTTAAAATGATCGCGACCTTGGACTTCAAAATTTTTCAAAAATTAGTACGAAGTAGTTTAGATTTAATATCAACAGTAATCATAAATTATTTGTTTCCTTCGATTATGTTTCTAACATTTGCGAGTTATATCTTCGAAAAAAAAAAAAAAAAGAAAATAAATAAATAAATAAATAAATCATTTAAAGCTTGAACGTTCTTTAGAAAGAAAAAAAAGTCAATTTAAAAATCAAGAAAAAATAAACACATTCGATATTCAAATAAGTAATACTGAAAGATTTAACAATTAACGAATCCTTGAATATCTGGAAAAAAAAGAAAAAAAAAAAAAGGAAAATAAAAAAGAAAATAGAACAACAACAAAAATAAATGTCTTCGTATCATTGAAATCTGGTATCTCGCTTGGACGTATTTAAGTTTAACGTTAATTAAAAAAAAATTTTTACCATTTTGGTCGAAGGTCTATTTCAAGATTATAACTATTGTAAATGGATGAACGCAGCTATTGTTATGTTGGTCTGTAGCGTACAACGGAAAAGAAGTAATAGTATTTGTAAACGTCAAAGAAAAAAGAATAAAAGTAAAAATAATAAAGAAGAAAAAAAAAAAAAAGAAAGAAAAAAAAATGAGAAAAAATACATAGGTGTGTTTGAAAAATAAAAAAAGAAAAACAGAAACAAAAACAAGAAAAAAATCGAACGTCAAAGTGTCGTTTATAAAAAAAAAAAAGAAAAAGAAAAAGAAAACAAGAAAAAAGAAAAAAAAAAAAGAATTTCTTCTTCGTCCAATTCGTCTTTTAAAAACTATTTAAAATTACTTACGTAGGAAATTTTTTTTTCTATCGCATTATCGCAAGATAAATGAGGAGATAATTTAAGTGGACTGTTTTAAACGAAACACCCTATATATGTATACATACATATGTAAATACACACACACACACACATATATATATATATAACGTGAGTCGTTCTCCTTAAAGATTCGTTGATGATACTTAATCGTTGCCGTTTCGTGAATCATGAATGTGTATCATCGAATGGAAACATAGACCGGAAGTCAATTAAATGTAGACCTTGCAGGTGTTTTAACCCCACCTTTTATAAGCCCTCTTTCCAATTCTTTCTTTCGGAGCTCGAGACGAAAAAATATTTCAAACGAAAGTTATTTATTTTTATTTTTTTTCCCTTTTTCCCTTTCTTTTTTTTTTCTTTTTTTTTTCTTTTCTTTTTTTCTTTTTTTTTCTTTTTTTTTTTTTTTTATACCTAAAATATGCATGATATTAAAGAAAAGAAAAAAGAGATAAGAAAGATCGAAGTTGACCTTGAAACAATCTTGATAGATTCCATCGCGAATAGAAAAAAAAAAAAAAAAAACCTAATAAATGTCGTAATCATTTTTATCGCCTTGAAAATCGAATGGAAAATATTTTTCTAGAATTAATTTTTTCCTTTAAAAGAAAATGTATTTTCTGATTTTTTGTTTTCATTTCTTTTCTTCTCATTTCCTTTTCTTATTCTTTTTTCTTTTTTTTTTTTCTTTCTTTTTTCTTTTTATCGAAACAATAACACTATATCTCGGACACTATGTTATAATATAAATAAAAAAAAAAAAAAAAAAAAATAAGAAAATATAAAAAATTTGCGTATTCATGTATACGAACTAATTAAATAATTTTAAATGAAAAATAAACTGGAATGAATAAATAATTAAAATAAATAAATAAATAAATAAATACGTTGTAATAAGAAACAAAAATGATATTGAAATAAATTGAAGTGAATATGAGACATTAAATAACGAAACGTATAAACGATGAAATGAAGGAATAAAATTAAAAGAAAAGAAAAGAAAAAAAAAAAAATTAAAAAACAAATTAAAAAACAAATTAAAAAACAAATGTGTACCTATACACACCCATTTATTATATGTGTACATATGTATACCCATATGTATACCCATAAGAACTTAAATACTTACGTGAGTTCAGTTATACGACGTGTTTATGTATAGCATTAATAGAATTAACGACAACAGCAAATACGACCCATTCAAATCTATCCATCTATTTATCTATCTATTTATCTGATTTCTCTCATAAATTTGGTTTCCTTTTTCTTTCGTTTTTTTTTTTGTTTTTTACTTATTTTTATCTATTTATCTATTTTTTCTATTTTTTTTTTTTTTTTTTTTTTTTAATCACAACCTATCACTCAAGCAAGTGAAAGATTTACGTACAGATCACAATCTTCTTTTCTATTATACGAACCATATCGTAGTTTATTATAGTCATTGTAATCTTAATCCTAGTTCTAGTTCTAATCCGATTCCTAATTGTAATTATATTCATAATAATAATCCTAATCCTAGTCCTAATTATAATCCTAGTCGTAATTATAATCGTAATCCTAGTCCTAGTTCTAATTGTAATTCTAATCGTAACCCTAGTCGTATTTGTAGTCTCAGTCCTAGTTCTAATCGTAATTCTAGTTCTAATTGTAATCCTAATCGCGTAATCCTAGTCGTAGTTATAGTCATGGCCATAGTCTCAGTCTTAATCATAGTCATTGTCCTAGTCATAATTATAATCGTAATCCTAGTCCTAGTTCTAATTGTAATCCTAATCGTATTTATAATCGCAATCTTAGTCCTAGTCGTAATCCCAGTTCTAATTGTAATTCTAATCGTAACCCTAGTCGTATTTGTAGTCTCAGTCCTAATCCTAATCGTAATTCTAGTCCTAATTGTAATCCTAATCGCGTAATCCTATTCGTAATCTTAGTCGTAGTTATAGTCATGGTCGTAGTACCAGTCTTAATCATAATCGTTGTCCTAGTCGTAATCGTGGTCGTATTCCTAATCTTAATCATGGTCGTATTCCTAATCCTAATCATGGTTGTGGTCGTAGTTTTTAGGTCCTAGATCCTAATCTTAGTCTTGTTCATAGTCATAGTCATGGTCGTAGTCGTAGTTATAGTCTTCTTCATCGTTGTCGTTTCTCGAGCGATTCGAACGGTAACAGAATGTGTTCAACTTGAGAGAGAGAGAGAGAGAGAGAGAGAGAGAGAGAGAGAGAGAGAGAGAGAGAGAGAGAGAGAGAGAGAGAGGAGAAAGAGAAAGAGAAAAAGGGGATGGAATGGGATGGGATGGAATGGGATGGAATGGGATGGAATGAGACGGAATGGAATGAGGGATACGAGGGGAGAGTGGGAGAGTAGAGACGGATAGACCTTCCGTGGCCGATTTAACGAGCCTCCTTAACCTGGACCAACCGTTCAGAGAACTTCTTAGAAGTATTATACTTACTTATTCGCAACTAATACATTTACGATTTTAAAATAGAAAATTCTTCTTTTTACCCAATTTTTATTCGCGTCCTTATTTATTTTTTATTTTGTCCTTTAATGTATCTTTATTTATTTATTATTTCTTTTTTTATTTCTTTTTTATTTTATTTATTTTTTTTTTTTTATCTTTATTTCTTGCTTTTGATTTTTGTTTTTGATTTTGATTTTGATTTTGATTTTAGTTTTGGTTTTCTTCTTTACAAATCGTCATGCCGTTGCTTTTTTTCTTTTCTTTTTCTTTTTCTTTTTCTTTTCTTTTCCTTTTTATTTTATTTGATTTCTTTTTCTTTTATAATATTAATAATATTGATCTATTAATTTTTCAATCGCAATTTCGATAATCACTTTAATGTATTGCATTTTACATCCGCGAATAATCAATTTTGAATGTTTTCGAAAGGTTCTAAATTTTTTTCTTTTCCTTTTATTCTTTTTTTTTCTTTTTTTTTTTTTCTTTTTTTTAATTTTTTCTATTGCTTTTTTTCCAATTAAATTAAGAAAATTTGTCCACCAATCGATAAGTACATAAATAAAATTATTAATAATTAAAAGTAAATTATCTGAAGTGGCTTAATAAAAAAATAAAGGCAATTAATCATTAACATTTCGAAACGTATTCAAATGTTATTAATTAAAAAATATCATCATCATCATCGTCATAATTATAATCATGATAATCATCGTCGAAAGATCGACAAGAAAATCCATTGGACTAATATTTCTTTTGATGTAATCGCGAATAAAATATTTTTCTTGGAAAAGAGAAGAAGTGGTAAAAAATATTCCCCCTTACCTCTAAACCCCTAAGACTACCCTACGCCACCCAATCCCACCCCCATTCTTATTCATCGATTCGTTCTTTTCTCTCGATATAGTTTTCTTTCTCTGCCTTTTGTTTTTGTTTTTCTTTCTTTTTCTTTTTTTGATCTTTTCTTCTTTTCATTTCTTTTTCCTCTCAATGATCACTTTTTCTACGATCGAACTTTATAAAAACGAAACGATCGTCGTGTCAAACGAATAGATATGTACGTAATATACGGAATCAAACAATGCAAAGAAGGAGTTAAACTCCGTCGCGCGAACATTCGATTCCTATGGTCTTTGTCCTGAAAGTCAGTGGAGCGTCGTGAGGACAAAAAGATGAGGGTAAAACAAAAAAAAAAGAAAATAGAGAAAGAAAGAAAAAAATGTATAAAAAGGGAAAAGAAAGACAGAAAGAAAGAAAGAAAACGACCAAAAGGCTAGGAAAAAGGAAGAAAGAAAACGACAAAAAGTCTAGGAAAAAGAGAAACAGAGAGAAAGGCTAAGAGAAAGAGAGAAAGACTAAGAGAAGGAGAAAGAGAGGCTAAGAGAAAGAGAGAAAGAGAGAGAGAGAGAGAGAGAGAATAAGAGAGAGAAAGAGAGAAGGAGAGACAAGTTTAGCGCGGAAGCAAGACGTACTTACTTCCTTGGAGCTCTTTACGTCTTCGAGTGCGTTGACCTAGCTTACGGTAAGCCAGCCCCGAGTGGAATTGCACCTGCCTACCTGTGTGCACTTACCTTACCAGGATAGGAGGTCGTGAGACCCGAATTACCTACCTACCCCCACCCTTCCCTCTCCCTCCACTCCATTCCCCTATCTGTCTATCTTTCTCTCTTTCTCTCTCTCTCTCTCTCTCCCTCTCTTTTTTCCCTGACCCTTACACTTATAACTCGATTAATCCTTTTTCGAAAAAGTTTCAATAATATAACATCCCTAAGATTTTCTATCCTCGTCTATTTGACGTATTATCTTCATAATACGTATGATTAAAAATTATCATAACTTTTTGAATGTTCCATCCTAGATGGAATGATCTTGAAAAATCTTTCGATCGAATTTTTGTTTCATCGTAAATCGCATTTATATTTCATCGATATAAACAAAGAAATATGAATTGGATGGGATTGGGAGGAGAGGGGGAAGACGAGGGAAAGAAATGGTATTTTGAATAAATTTTAATATTTAAATTGAATAATAATAATAATAATAATAATAATAATAATAATAATAATAATACACGAAGATTTGATTATCTATGACCTAATTATATTACGTATTGATATTTTATTATAAATATTTATGAAAATATTTATATATTAATTATTTATTTTTTAAAAATATATGCAATTATTTAAGTATTTTAATAAATAAACATATATATATATATATATATATATATATATAATAATCCGTTAGAATTTTATATAAATATGTATAATATTTGTAATAAATCCAGACACAACCCTAATATTTGATTATTTATAATAATATTACGTATTAATATTTTATTACAAATATTTATGAAAATATTCATACATATATTGACTTATACAAAACAATAAATATTTTTTAGAATTTTGTATAAATATTTGAAATATTTAAATAATTTTATATAAATGTTATATAAATATTTTAATTATTTCAAATATTTATAATAAACTTAAATTCAATTTCCTGAGAACTTAATTATTCATACTGATCATTCATATTACTTATCGATATTTTATAATAAATATCGATGAAGAATATAAAATATATCAACAATATATATACATACATACATACATTTATTATAAATATTGATAAAAATATAAAATATATCGACAATATATATACACACACACATACACAAACACACACTTCAGAATACTTATCATTAATTGATAGAAAATATCAATCATAAAATAATAAAAATAAAATTCAATATATACACAAACTTATTCAATATAAAATTATTAAATTATATATATATATATATATATATATTAAATTTTATATATCACATACTATGTATATATTAAATTGTATATATCATATATTATATAATATATATGTATACATATATGTATATGGTATGTATATATTAAATATTATTAATATATGATATATAATATTTAATACACACATACTATGTATATATTAAATATTATATATCATATATTATATAGTATATATATATGTAGTATTATATACTATATTATATAGTATATATAATATATAATACATACATACCATATGTGTATACATATGTATATATATGGTAAAACGTCGTTCGTGCTGATAGAAAATAAGATCGTTCGGTTGAAGAAGTAGAAGTGGTAGGTAGAAGATAGGTAGGTAGGTAGGGTCGCGCGTGAGTTAACGAGGTCGAACGCATCACGGTGATCGGGGAGCTTGGTGTTGCAGAAGCAAAAGAGGATGCGGATAAGTCGCAAAGTCACGTTACACGTGGTGCTCACGTACATTACGTGAGTATAGGTAGGTAGGTAGGTAAGTACGTGAGGGTGATCGAGAGGAGGACAAGCGCACGCGAGCTCCCGTCGTGACCTCACTTTCTAGAATCCTTTAAGTACGAGGCGCCTCTCTTCGAGAACTTCGATTCGTGTAATCCAACTCCAGTTTCTCGATTATATCGATTATAACCAACGAACGATTTTAATGATTTCTTTCTTTTCTTTTTTTTTTTTTTTTTTTTTTTTTTTTCATAACGTCCTATTTCGAAACTAAAATCTTCCACTTAATTTTTTATCTGACTTGAGAAGAAGAAAGAAAGAAAGAAGAAGTAAGTAACGTGCACACTTAAGAAAATTAAAAAGGAATTTTGGTAAAAAGGGAAGAAAAAAAAAGAACGCAAAATTGCAAAATTTCTTTTCTTTTTTTTCTCCTTTTTTTCTTTTTCTTTTTTTTTTTCATTTTCCTTTCCTTTTCCTTTCTTTTTTTTTTTTTTCACTTAATATACCTACAGGGTGGTCCTCGTAACGGTAAATGTGATTTTTGAGGTACTTACGATAATTTGACCAAATGAAAAAATAAGTCACGATTGGTTACACTTTCTTTTCATTTTTCTTTTGCTTTTTTTCGATTAAAAAAAAAAGCATGGGCTAACTATTTTTTTTTCTTTTTTTTTTTTTAAGGAATTTTAAAGAAACGCTGTGATTCCATTTTTTAAAAAGAAGTCGGGATGACCATTCTTTGAAAAAAAAAAAACCGAAGAAAATTATTCGGCCAATTATTGCTATTATTATTATTATTATTATTGTTATTATTGTTATTATTATTATTATGATTATTATTATTATTATTATTGTTGTTGTTGTAATTTATAGACAGTTAGAAAGTGTTGAAATTTTGTTCGTGAATGTTCTCTTTTTTTCTTTTTGTCAAATTATCTTAAGTGGCTCAAAAATCATGGTTACCGTTAGGAGGGCCACCATATATACTTACATATATGAAACACACATATATATATATATATATATATATATATATAAATATATAGAGGAAGGAGACGAACAAAATGGCCGCTTTAAGCTTCATTGTACATTCTGAGATGAAGTATTAAAATTTTTGAAGATCAAAAATCATTAATTGTACATCGTAATGAGACAAATTAGATTCGAGGTCTGATAAGTGATAAGTGAAGATTTATCATGCGTTGAATTTGTTCATCGTTTTTGTATGTCTATGATTTTCATCGAGAAATTTCTCTTTTTATTATATACAAAAATCCTTTTTTTTTCTTTTTTCTTTTTTTTTTTTTTTTTTTTTTTACAAAAATTTAAGATCATTTCTTAATTTTATACTAATATTTATAATTTTTCATATATCTATCCACTCTTACAATTATGTATACATATATATAATATTTATATAATGTATATATATTATATATATTATAATATATATATATATAATTATATATGCAATATTATAGAAGATAATATATATATATATATATATATATATATATATATGCTCTTTTTTTGTTTGTATATCGATGAAATCGACAATATACTAAAGTAAAAGATACTTTGACAAAAAAAAATTATCAAAAATTCTCCATTATTATTCGAAATTTAGCCTATAATATAAAAAAAACAAAGTTACCTTAACGCATTCAGATATGTTTATATCAAAACAATCGGAGTCAAAACAGAGGATGGTAGATGGGCGATAGGGAATTGGATAAAATAAATCCATTAAGATTTTCTCTAATGAGAAAAAAAAAAATAATAATAATAAAAACAAAACAAAGTAAAAAAAAAAGAAAAAAAGACCAAAACCTTATGATTTTTCACAGATCTGGCGCAGATTCGTGCATTGGTCGAATCGACGGGAATGCTCGGTGGTTCGACTTGCCCTTCCTGCGAGATGCCCTTCGACAAAGGGAAAAAACGACGGTTGATCGATTCCTGCGGCCACGAGAGATGTTACTCTTGCCTTTTCCGTAGCGAGGCTTGTCCACTCTGTATGAGGGCAGAACATCAACGAACCGATCTCAATGGCGACGATGAGGAAGACGAGGAAGGTTTGATCGATGGTAGAACCTTCGGTGAGGAGTTCGTCTTAGGTTCAAACATCGAACCTATGTCAACCCTTTTACCTATCGATGGTGCTTGGATCGATGACTCATCGACGATTAACTCACTTTGCGGGAGTCCAAGGCCACGGAGTAAACTCACGACTCGGGCCAATCTAACGTCTAGAACAATCCACGTAAGAATTTATTATAAATTTTTCATACTTATCTTATAAAATTTTACTTATATTTATATATATACATACACATACTTTATATGTAATATATACCTTATTTTATTATCTTATTACTTTATATATATACAGACACTATCTATATAAATATATATAGTAGTATATATATAGATGGTATATATATATATATGTACTTTTTATATAATTTATTTTATTACTTTACATATATATATATAACTCATGCAATTTGAATACTCTTAGATATCCCTAGAGATATACTAGGATAGATAATAATTTTACTATAATCATTTAATACTCTCGCGTTTGGTAGATTTTTTTTTCTTTTATTTTTTTTCTTTCTTTTTTTTTTTTTGTCGTCCATTAAATGTAATACACAATCAGAAAGTACGATTTTTTTTTTTTTTTTTTTTTTTTTTTTTTTCCATTATAATACTTGACATTTTCTTTTACAAATTAGTACACATCTATCGTACTGTTTACTAATCGCCCAGAATCTATTTAGTAGTCTACGATCGTAAAGAGTTAAGAAAGAGTATAGAATTTTTTTTTTTTCGATTAAAAGAACGCGAAGATGTAAATAGAAGATGATGACGCACGTATGCGGACATCCTTGTATCACAATCCAAGCATTCCTCATTCTCTTCTTTTTATTTTTCTCTTTTCTTCTTTTTTTCTTTTTTTTTTTTTTTGTTTCTTTTTTTTCTTTTTTATTCATTATTTTTATCAATTGACAATGATGAGCATTCTGTGAAATAAATGATCAGTATACGTATATAGAAATATTTTCAATCATTATTTATAATAAAATATTAATAATAAATTAATATAAATGATCAATATAAATAATTAATATGATAAGTGTCAGAATTGAATCTGGATTATATTTTTAATTCATTGAATTTATTTATACATAATGTAGATTTATATAAAATACCAAGGAATTATTAATATTTACAAGTACTTCAATTAAAATATCGGCAGTATTTTTTTTTTTAATTTTTTAATTTTTTTTTTTTCTTTTTTTTTGTATTAATAGATACAATTATATTATCGACAATTTTTATTATATATCTATATTTTATTACGAATGTTAATAATTCGTTTCAGACTATCGATTGAAAATGTTTCAAAAAATACTGATCGTATAAACGTCACTCTTACTCATTTTCTATTTGTGATAATTTTTGAATACTTTTCTTTCAATTAATATCACGACAACGATTTTATAATATAAATGTTTATTATAATTGATATAACGAAATTGTTACTTACGTTATATTTATCGTAAAACGATATATATATATATATATATATATATATATATATATATATATATATATATATATATCAAGAGAACAATCTCTACGATACGTGTTAGATTGACAATGAAATATCATTAATTATCCTCGTTTATCGTGTAAACGATTTATCACTTCTCCTCAACGAACATTCTCGATCGTTCGTTGATTCACGCGAAACTTCTAAATGAAAACAAATGTTATTGCATATTTAATATATTCCTTTATTTTATTTCTCAGCAACGTGAAAACATGGCTGACAATGTTCAAATCGGAGAGCACGCTAAAGGTTCAAAAAGTAAAGTGAACTCACCGTTGAACTCTCATACTCGACAGAAACCTCAAATGATGACTCAGAGTATGTAGAAATTTAATTTAAAAAAAAAAAAAAAAAAAAAAAAAGAAAAAAAAATTGAAAGAAAAAGATTACATTTGAAATATGGAGCAATTCCATTCGATCGATTTTATTGTATTATTTGATTTGAATTATTTATTCTCGAGTATGAATAATAGAATTTTATTTTTCAAATAATTTTTATTATTATTATTATTATTATTATTATTATTATTATTATTATTATTATTGATATACACGCATGATGAAAAATATTTTATTCTTGGAATAATCAAAATTTTATAATTGCAAACTGTCGAACGATTTTTTTTTCTTTTCTCTCTTTTTTCCGTTTTTTTTTTTTTTTTTTTTTTTTTTTTTTTTTTTTCTTTCTTTTTTGGTACTATACATTATAAACTTTAATACGAATTTCTCATAGGTTGCCCTACGCCGCCCAATCAACGAAGAAGATTCTTTTTAAATCCAAAAGTATTGAGAAGTTCCTTTGGACCGCAACGATCGTCGAGGCGCGGAAACTCCTCCCCTGAACCACCCACGGCTGATAATCCTTCCGCATTATCAGGTATATTAACAATTTTAATATCTTAATATTACTTTCGATTGAAGGGAAAATAAATAAATAAAAAGAAAAAAAAATAAGAACGAATCGAAGAAAAGGTGTTAGAAAAAAAAAGATTTATTCGAATAAGATGTCTCTTAGAAAAAAAAAAAAAAAAAAAAAAAAAAAAAAAAAAGTAAACTATAATAAAATAAAATAAAATTGTTTATTCATTTGAACGTCCATTGCTCAAAAAAGAAAAAAAAAAAAGAAGGAAATAAGCCAAAATTGCTCTGTTCAGCAACGACGTAAAATAAAAAACAAAACAAAAAAAAAATTAATAAAAAAGAAAAAAAAATAAAGAAAAAAACGCACATGTAACCGATAAAGACAAGCGTTAAAAAATAATAACAATAATAATAATAATAATAATAATAACAAAATGAAATAGAGCGAGTAGAGATTCGTGAGATTAGGTTCGAAAAAAAAAAAAGAAAAAAAAGAAAAAAGAAAATAGAAAATAGAAGCAAGAAAAGTATTCTATTTGTCATAACACACAAAATACAAACGTGCAGCATGGATGGCATCATCTTGGGAAGGAAAATCAAGATGGCCAGGTCTGGTTCTGGGAAAAATCAAATCTTTATGGAGCAACAGTCAAGGAACGGCAAACGATGGACTTAATCAGCTAATTGATTCTTCCAATAAACTCGCAGGCAGGAATTACATATTCAAGAGTGTGCGCTTCTATCTCTATCTCTCTCTCTCTCTCTCTCTCTCTCTTTCTCTTTCTCTATCTCTATCTATCTCTATCTTTCTCACTTTCTATATATGTGAGCGTGTGTTTATTGTGACGTTGCTAAAAGGTTGCCCCAATGAGTTCACCGATTAATGGAATAATCCTTGAACGCAATATATCATATATACAATTCATGTTCGAGATCGATTAAAATATTTTATTGCGGCATGAATATTTATTTACTTACAGCATGGACTTGTTTATCCTCTTTTTATTCTCTCGAGATTTTTGGTGTTTTTTTATGTTTTTTTTTGTTTTTTTTTGTTTTTTTTTTTTTGTTGTTGTGACTATTTTCCCACTCTCCCACTCCCTTCACTCTCCTCCCTAATCAATCAACCAACTACCCACTTATTCATCGTTCCCACACGCAAAATGTGCACGCCCAATAATATATATATATATATATATATATATATAAAATAGAAGAAGAAGAGGAGGAAGAAGAAAGAGAAGAAGAAGAAGAAGAAGAAATGACACGGATCGTTCTGTGTTTATTTCATGAACTGTGTAAAATAAGATCGTTAGAGATCACTTTTAGAGATCTCTAATATTAAATTGATATAATATAAAACGCATGAATGTCGTATCAAACGGATAATTTATATATACAATGTTTGTACATTATTGCGATGTTTATTTTTCTATTCGTTACGCACGAATTTTTCAAATTATCTTCGATAAATCTTGAATATTATTGACTCATTTTTTTTTTTTTTTTTTTTTTTTTTTTTTCTTTTCATTTTTTTACGTACAGTACAGAACATCCTCATTTTGATATGATCGTCGTTTTTTAGACGACGAAGGTGGTTGCGTGAAACCGTTGTCATCGAAAACACGAAAATCGTCGCAATCGGATCTTTATATGAGATTGGGATTATTACTCGGTGGTAACCACGGACGAGAAAATTCACCGGTTGATACTACAAACTATTTTACGGGTGCGTCCAATCGTGTTCCCGTTAACACTGGTATTCAAAGGTAAATATCATTCGTTTAGCATATAAATACACATATATATATATATATATATATATATATATATATATATATATATATATATATATATATACACAGATATAATATATAACAGGATATGGAAAAAGCATGGGAGCCAAATTTATCCCAAGTATTACTCAGATCAAATAGATGAATAAAGTTCATATAAAAATATATGGCACAATAATGTTTATGATTATGAAAGATATATTTACTTTTAACACTAGAAAGATCGAAACTTAGTATATACCTATATTGACCATAAAAGCAGTCAAAATGGCAGCATCGTAAACGAATAATAACGAAAATGTGTTTTGAAATTTGTTTAAAATTTATTTTATAATATTTTTTATATTATTTACAGTTATATAACAAGTTATTAGTGAGTATTAACAATAAAAAAAAAATTCTAAGAAATTGTGTCATTATATACATAATTGTTTTTCTAATTGCAATTAAAAAGTAGTCAAAATGATTTCCTTGGACAATTTAATTAGTTAAAGATAATTTATTATAACAATTATGAGAAATACTTGATAAATTTTTTTCCTTCCTGCTAGAATACAAGTTTTCATTCGTCGAATTAATTGTTGAACGAAATCATACAATTATTTCAATTCCATTGGAAATAATAATAAATGGATTTTATTTTAGAAATAGATTTTCTAAGTTCATCCTTCGTTTTTTTAATCGTATTTTTATAAACCAACTCTTTTGCGTGATCATCATAAATAAAAGTTCTTAGAGATGTTAAGTCAAGTGATCTAGAAGATCAATTGATCGTTGGCCAATCATTAATTCGACGAATGGAAATAAATTATATTGTATCATTAAAAACAGATGTAAGTTTATTTCCATCTCTTTTTTTTTTTTTTTTCATCTATTTGAACTCAGTAATACGTAGTATATAAGTTTGATCCTATGCTTTTTGGACATCCTGTGTATATATACGAGTCGTTCATTTGTCAAATCGATTGACTTCATAAAATAGAAAATAAAAAAAGTGATGAAACCTGATGAAATAATATAAATTGCTTTTTTTTTTCTCTCAATCCTCATTACGATTTACTTTCAAAGAAACACGTTTGTATGAACAATTTTAATCATAGTTATTGAAAAAATCTCGAAATAATATCATATCGTACATTTGGAAGATGCACTTTGATCCCCGCCCCCCCCCCGCCCGTCTCCTTTTTAAGAGATTTTGGACAGCTGTCATTTATATACGAAACGAATAATCTTGACTCTAACAAAAAAAAAAAAAAAAAAAATACCATATATTCTTTGATCCCTCGTGAAATAATGATCAATAGAATTTGAAAACGCATTTTCAATTTTGTCATTGAAAAAAAAAAAAAAAAAAAAAAAAAAGAAAAAAGAAAAAAGAAAAAAGAAAAATGTATGAATCGTACGATACAGAAATTGTTTCAATCGAGCTCAAAGTTAATATGAGATGGTTCTACGTATTCACAGGTACAAAATTAGGATTATATTTAAGAAGAAGAGAAGAATAAAAAAAAATTTTTTTTCAAAAAACAATCGTCAATCAATTTGACAAAATGAACGACGCTCCTCGTACATACGTACACGCGTATTCGTATTATAATTAAACGAGAGAGGAAAAATGTTTATGTAGAAAAATTTGTCGAAAAAATTTGTAATATTTATCGTTGCACAGGGCACCGATGCAAGGTCACGATAGTTCGGCAGCATCCTTCAGCAGTTTGACGAGCTTTGAGACGCAAACATTAGCATCGACCAATACCAGTCCGGTATCAACGTTAACAGGTACATCGAGTGAAACCGAAGCGGCGGCTGCTCTACGTTCTACTAATAAACCGAAGGGCAAGATAAAAGGAAAAATAAAGTCGAGAGATTGCGACAGTGCCGGTAGTTTGGTATCAATCTCAACCTCGGCATCAGCTTCTACGTCGATGTCAATGTCGATGTCAGTTTCCGTTTCCGGTCTTTCGAACGGTAGTTCGAGCCCGTTAACACCAAGAAGACATTCCGTTAATGCCTCGCAATCTAACCAACCCAATGATGAAGTAAATCAATTTAAGAACCGACGTACATGCGTCAGAAGATCGGCCAGGGCTGGTAACGTCAAGGGAAGCATCGACCCCAAACGTAAATTAATCAATAATATTATTTATAATTGATTGACTATAATTGATTGTATAGAATATGTTTTGAGAACGATCGATTAGAGTCTCACTAGAAAAAATAAATAAGAGAGAGAAAAAAAGATACCGTTATATCGGACAAATCCTTTACGAACGAAAGTGATTGCATTAAAAAAAAAAAAAGAAAAAAAAAAAAGTAAAGATTTGTTAGAACCGACGATGTTCGTTTGACCTTCGATCAAAAAAAAAAAAAAAAAAAAATTCGACCGATCGAAACGAAAATGAATAAAAAAAGTCGTAGCTTTCATCGAAGAATTTTTATTTTAATATTGATCGTACTATTCGAGGTCATATCAAAGATCACATAATAATTATGATCGATTGAAAAGAATCTTACATGTTTCCAACTTTAGTTACAAGATTGTGTAATAGAAGAGTTTGAATTAGAGTTTTCATCGATGAATTTTTATTTTAACATTGATCAGATTTTTCATGGTCATTTCAGATAAATCAAACAAAAGGGTATCGGCGATTAATTCGTGATTAAATCAACATTTTATTATACAATTCCAATTGATCTCGTTCGTAAATTTTTTCTCTTTTTTTTTTCCATCTTTTTTATTTTTTTTTTTTTTTTTTTTTTTATGACAATCGACCGTTTCGAAACATTTGACCTTTAACCGTTATAATTAATTAAAAAGCAAACGATATTATTATATCTCAATTCTATATGGATCCTTTTAGTACGCTTCGTTCAGCATCACGCCACGTCACAACTTACACTGAAGCCATTATTCTTTGAAGTTCCTCTTCTCGAAACTGAGCCATTATTCACAGGACGTATTTGGCTATTACACGAAATATTATCAGTGATAAACAGTTCGAGTCCTGGTATATTAATATCCGGATCACCTGGTACAGGTAAAACGGCATTGGTATTGCAGTTGGTGGAACATAGTTGTTTTGGTAGGCGACGTGTGCAACCGGTTCCGCCGGAAATAACCGAGGAGATCGAGAATGATAGAGAAAAATCAAATGCCTCGAGCACTCTTCAATCGAATGTTAGGCGCACCAATGAAAAGGTAATACCTTCTTGCCGATATTAATATCACGATCGAACGTTAATAATGATCGTTGATAAATTAATTTTTTTTTTTTTTTTTGTATTTCTTGTAGGTTCGAGAATTGGCGTCGCACGTAGTGGCCTATCATTTTTGTCAGGCCGATAACAATAGCACCTGTCTTGTGCCAGATTTGATTCATTCGTTGGCCGCACAATTATGTCAGGCACCACAATTGATCGCTTACAGGGAATATTTATTGTCCGAACAACATCTACAGGGCTCACTATCGCAAAGAGAGTGCACCGTAGATCCGGATCTTGCACTTTCAAGAGGCATCATCGAGCCACTCTTAACGTTAAGAAAAGCTAATAGATTGCCTGAATCTACGATGGTACGTATAATCATTCGATAAGTTTTTTTTTTTTTTTTTTTTTTTTTTTTTTTGTAAATAATTATAATTGATCATACGACAAAGTATATTACTTTTGCCATGATCTCTGATGTCGAATTTATAAATGTAAATCATAAAAATTGATTTGATTAATTGTTTTTCAATATCGTGATACTAAATTTGATAAAAGAACAAATTTTAATTCATTTGTATTTATTTAAAAAAAAAAAAAAAAAAAAAAAAAAATTTGATTTTACTTTAATATCAAGATTAAATATAAACGATATCAAATCTATTAAATAATTTGACAAATTTTTATATATTTGATATCGTGAATTGATATTCGTATTTCCTTCGAATTTGTTTCTTTTTTTTGAGGGGGGGGGGGAAGAACGGGGCGGCCGGGGCGCATGCATAAATAAAAATTCAATTAATAAATTCGTAATAACAGAGTTATATAATTGTAACTCTCCTTTTTTTTTTTTTTTTTTTTTTTTCTTTTTACAAATTATCTTCATTATTAATTATATCTACATTTTTATTTCTTTCTTTTTTCCTCCAGTTCGTAGATAATATTTATTTAATAAAAAAAAAAAAAAAAAAAAAAAAAAAGAGTTCATTAAACTTTTAATTTTAACAGGTAATTCTCATCGATGCCGTTTGCGAAGCTGAATATCACAGACCTGACAGAGGTGACACAATAGCGTCCTTCTTAACGAGGCACGCGCCTAACTTTCCAAGCTGGCTCAAGGTCATTTGTACGGTTAGAACGCAATTATTGGAATGCGGTAAACAACTACCGTACACTAGGATATCGTTGGACAAAACTTCAAACGATGTTGCTAGTAACAATGTCACCAAGGACTTGTCCGATTACATTGGTTATAGGCTCGCACAAAGTCCCGCGATACAGACCAACGTGACCGCATCCGTTAATGGAAAAACGGAATCATCATGTGGTGCCAATCAAACTAGATTCGCCTCGCATTTATTAACATTGGCCAGAGGAAGTTTTCTATTTGCAAAATTGACCCTGGATCTAATCGAGAGTGGACATCTAGTTGCTAAATCAGCGAGTTACAAAGTAAGAAAGGAAATAGAAAAGTTTTGTATTTTTTTTTTTTCTTTTTTTTTTTTCTCAAAAATTTTGAAATTATCAATCAATTTTTCTAATAAAGAGATTATAATGTTTAATAATGATCGATTACGACTACTTCGAAAAGTCAAAATATACGATCATTCTTTCGATACGATGTATAAATCCTTTATTTTTTTTTTTTTTTTTTTTTTTTTTTTTTTTTTTTTTTTTGTAGGTTCTACCAGTTTCCCTCGCACAAATCTTCCAGTTACATTTCAACCTAAGATTTCCTACAGCGACCTCCTTCGATAAGGTCCAACCTCTCTTGGGTGTATGTCTGGCAGCTTTGTATCCCCTGACATTATTAGAAATTTATTATTCGATAAATTCATTGACTACAAATCACTTCGTTTCGTGGGAAGACTTCATGCAGAGATTTAAGGTGAGTTAAATATATATTTAAAAAAAAGAAAAAAAAGGAAAAAAAGTAAAATGAAATTTGAGTACTTGTCAATTGGTATGTCTCAATTTTAATAATATATATATATATATTATTAAAAAAATAAAAAAATATATATATTTTGCACGCATAACCAATGAAGACATTACGGTACGTAAACAAAATGCAAGATCGTAAAAAGATAGATCTAAACTGTTGATACGATTAAAAAAAAAAAAATGATATACAAATAATCTAATTGTATTTCGTTGTTAGATGCTCTCTGGGTTTCTCGTGAAACGACTAGACGACACATATATGTTCTTTCACCCGTCATTCAGGGAATGGTTAATGAGAAGGGACGAAGGTGAATCTACTAAGTTTCTCTGCGATTTGAGACTCGGGCATGCAGCTATTGCGTTTAGATTGTCACGTCTACAGGCACCATTGGACGGTGAAAAAGCATTGGAGCTTGGTCATCATGTATTGAAAGCACACGTTTATAGGGGTGTCGCCCCTTGTTGGCCATCACGTGATTTACAAGTAAATATTTTACATTCGTAAAAAAAAAAAATATATATATATATATATAATATTATGCAATAAATTTAACAATTTCAAATGAATAAGTATCAAACAAAGATTTCAACGAACTAATTGTAATTGTTTAATTCTCGTTAGGCAATTTGGCTGGCTTCATCGACGGAATGCGTTTCCTCGGCATTGTGCACATTACGTAATATTTATAGTCCGAATGTAAAAGTATCAAGATTGCTTCTGCTGGCGGGAGCATCACCAAATCACGTAACCGAATATTTAGGGAACGCACCGGTTCTTTGTATGTATGCACACGAGGGTTCAGTAGAGATGGTCTCGCTTCTTCTTGAATTTGGTGCGGACGTTGAATTAACCAATAGCCAAGGTTGCACGGCATTGTCTCTCGCTGCGGCACGAGGTCATTGTGACGTTGTTAGAAGGTATACATCGATTGATTCGATCATTGTACGTTATATTCTTAATCTTTTGAGTGCTGAACATTCTTAAACGGGCATTTAGTGATTTCGATTTCGCTGGAGACCGAATACTTTTTTCACAAATATAAACTCGCTCGATTTAATAAGCAAAGCGCAAAACTATATAACTATATAAACAATACAAGAAAGCTATTTTCTAACATTGATTATTTTATTCGAAATAGTAAAATGTAAAACGTATCTTAATTTGAAATTATCTCAAGTACGAGTAGGTCGAAAAAATTGGTGGACGCATATATGCGCCCACAATCCAAGGCGATCGCTTTCGTCAAACGCATATATGCGCCCATATCACTCAAAGGGTTAGAAAGAGAAAGGGAGAGAGATGAAAAAAGAAATATATACATATATATAAATATTTATTTAGCAAAATCAATAAACAAATTTGAAGGGATCATGATAAATTACTTAACAATGGATTTCTCCTTATAAAATATTTATTTTGAAAAAACATTTTTTAGATTAGCCGCAGCCGGAGCTTCACTTGGTCACGTCGACATGGCAGGACAATGTCCATTAGTACACGCGTCGAGACACGGTAAATTGTCCGTAGTTGGTTATCTATTGGCATGTGACTGGCTCGTACCGAGTGGTTTGAAAACAACCGAAAACAATGTATCGTCAGAGATAAGAAGGGAAGAGGCGGCTCAGCAAGCGGTTGTCGCAGCTGCTGCTCAAGGTCACGAGTCGATCGTAGAATATTTGTTGGACATGGCCGAGGTTATAGTAGATTTACCGGATACCTTGATAGGTGAAACAGCTTTGACAATTGCCGCGGCTAATGGCTCGACTACAACAGTCTCCGCACTTTTGGCTCGTGGTGCTAGCCCATTGTCTGTTAATGCTAAAGGTCTCTCGCCATTGATGTTGGCCGCGAGAGAAGGTCATTGGGGTACAGCTGAAAGACTCTTACAAGGAACATTATCAAGTAGTACAGACACCATTCTAGATGACGCTTTAACTTTATTGGATCAACGCGATCCTTCTGGTCGTACGGCATTGATGTTAGCCGCCTCCGAAGGACATACAAATCTTATTGAAATGTTTCTCGATAAAGGATCCATACTCGAAGCCAAGGACAAGGAAGGTCTTACCGCTCTTTGTTGGGCATGCGTTAGAGGAAGATTAACCAGCGTACAAAATCTTCTTGATCATAATGCCGATGTTAACACGAGCGACAACACTGGTAGAACACCTTTGGATTTGGCTGCGTTTCAGGTATGTATATATATATATTTTTTTTTTTTTCTTTCATTTTTATTATCATCAAATCCAATTAGGACCTTGACGAGGACATGAATGTGATAGATTCTAATGAAAATATATATATATATTTTTTTTTTTTTAATTCTATCAATATTAATATTTTGATTTAGGGTAATCCAAAGCTCGTACAATTGTTACTCGAGAAAGGAGCCGCCGTCGAGCATGTTGACTTGCACGGCATGCGACCATTGGACAGAGCAATCGGATGCCGCAATATACCAGTTGTACAATGTTTCTTAAGACGCGGTGCAAAACTTGGACCAGCTACTTGGGCAATGGCCGCTGGAAAACCCGATGTCTTGCTTATATTATTGAACAAACTTTTGGAGGACGGAAATGTACTTTATCGAAAGAGCCGTTTGAAGGAAGCCTCGCATAGATACGCATACGCTCTTAAAAAATTTCCTATATCGCCTGAGGAAGATTGTCAGGGACAGGAACAGGGTCACATGATACTGCAACTTCAGAGTTTTGCACAATTGCGATTGAACTTCTTCCTGAATCTTAGCCGATGCAAGCGCAAGATGAACGTAATACTTTAGATTATGTCAATTTTATATTTATATTAATTCTTTTAGATTAGTACGTGTTTTTATTTTTTATTTTTCTTCATCATTTTTTTTTTTTTGTTTTTTTTTTTTTCTTATTCGTTCAATAATTCTTTAAATACTGTGTCCCGAAGATTTCTCGAGATCAACTTTCCATTATTATTTATTAATAATTAACGCGTTAATGCCGGCATATACCACAATATAGATCGCTATATTATATATAATATTAAATATCCATTTTAATGATATTAGATTTATCTAATATCAGACTATTGATCTTTTTATTAGTATCTTAAATGATTAACTGTATTTGTGCGTGTTAGGTATAAGACAATCCCAGGCTAACTTTAAAATCGATTAAAACAACTTCGCGTATAGCATGACTTGTGAATAATTTTTTTTTTTTTTTATTTTTTTTTTAAATTGGAAATGCTTTTTCAAATCTCTACTGATTATTTTTTTCACGAGGCTTCAATGGATATATGGTAATTTTTTGGAATTAAAATTATTCGTTCCATACAAATGATAGCTGTTCTAAGTGCCTGACAGGGGGTTGGTGTATATAGCGCGTCCCAAGTGCACAATTTGAAATTATTTTGTGGTTTGCCAACAATTAGGATTAAAAGTAAATTTTTTTTTTTTCCAATATAATATCAGATATCCTATTTTGCTGCTAAGAGAATCGTTTCTCCGCTTTTATCAGAACTTTCAACTTTTTAAATAATATTTTAAACGCGCATAAAATAAAATTTGCCAATATAATATTAGATATCCATATTGTTTCTAAATTAAAGGAATCATTTCTCTGCCATAATGAAACTATCAATTTTTTTTAATTAATATCTCAAGTGATTAAAAGTCATTTTTCCAATAGTTAAAAAATAAAGATTCAGAGTTACGACGTAGAAAAAGTCTCCATTAAATGATGACGCTCGTTAGTAGTTAGGAAAATAAGAAGAAAAAAAAAGATTACGAATTAAAAAAAAAAATGTAAATTACAGCGCCGGCGTCAACGAGTTAAAGTCAATAAAGGAATGCACGTAGAAAAGAAAAGAAACAAAAGAAATAAGGAAAAAAAAAAATGTCACCTTTGATGGATACCGCCGCCTCCATATTGATTTTTTACGTGTCCATATTTTTCTTTTGTTTTTTTTCTTTTTTTTTTTTTTTTATTCTCTTTCATTTTCTTTCCTTTTTTCTTTATTTCTTGTCTTTTCTTTCCTGTTAAAATAAATCACGCGTTACAAATACATAAAAATTAATAGAAAATTATCAATTTTATTTTTAGGAAGGTGCAGAAGCCATTGAACTTGCCGAAGAAGCATTGAAAGTACGGCCAACGTCCTACGAAGCATTTTATGCGCGTGCAAAGGCACGCGTTGACGTTGGTCTATTAGAGGAGGCTATGTCGGACGTACAGGAAGCATTACAAATAGCACCGGCACAAAATCGTCAGGATCGTCGGGTTTTAATCGTTCTAAGGGATGAAATAGTATCACGTATAGACGAGGCCGCAAGTGCGAACAAAGAATCGAACGATTGTAATAATCGATCGCGTCTACGTGCCTCCGTTGACACACTCACGGAATTATAAATATTATCGAGATATCGATACTAGTTTTATAAAGGGAGAAAGAGAGAGAGAGAGAGAGAGAGAGAGAACATTTCTTTTTATTTTGTTTTTTTTTTTTTTTTTTTGTTTTTTTTTTTGCAACACCCAATAACTTCCGATCGTTTCGAATTTAAGTCTTAACGACGATGATTTGTTTCTTGAATTATTATTATTATTATTATTATTATTATTATTATTATTATTGTTAGTATCATTATTATGATTATTATGATTATTAGTAGGAAGAAAAAAAAAACAAGAAAAAGGAGAAAGAGCGTGATTTATTAAGTTATTTAATATAATTATATTATTCTCCATCATTATTTTCGATCGCAATCGGTCGTTGTAACGCAAAACAAATTACATGCCGCACTACTTGCTCTTTTTTAATGTTTTTTTTTTTTTATTATTATTATTATTATTATTATTATTATTATTATTATTATTATTATTATTATTATTATTGTCGCATAAACCGATTCGGGATATCATATTTATGTGTTATATTTAAAATGACTTTATCGTGAACGTAAGTACTGCCAAGTAATAGGAGAGCAAGTTCCAAATGCTCGAAACGTATTTAGCTATTATTATATACTAATTCCGTATTACGGTAATATAAATAACATAAATAAGTTTGTTTAATTGGAAAAACGTATTGGGTATTTCTTTCTTTATTTTTTTTTTTTTTTTTTTTATATATATATATATATATATATATATATATATATATATATATATGTGTGTGTATATATATATGCAAAAAAAAATGCGCAAAATTGTCAAAACAAACGGATTCTTTTTATGTAAGAGATTTAATTACTGTGCAGAAACGTGATCATTATACAAAGAAAAAAGAAGAAGAAAAAAAAATATATATATATATATATATAAATCTGTATTATATATGTATATGACAATTAAAAATTGGCTTACGTAAGAGTATCCGTTGTAGTAATAATAATAAAAAAAGAAAAAAAAAAAATTATTTAATAATTTCTTTCAGTATTTTCGTTGACATAAAAGAAAAAAAAAAAAAAGAAGAAAAAGAAAAACAACAACAACAACAACAACAATAACAAAGAAAAGAGAAAAAAAGAGATCGAACGTACGATCAACACAAGAAAAAAGAATTCGTATGGATCATTAGAACGTGAATATTTATTTAAATAAGAAAAGATGAAGCTTTAATCGAAAGGAAAAGAAAAATAGCAAACGAAAAGAAAACACGTCACGCACGCGCGCACACATATAGAAATAATTTATAGATAAAATATGGCTCATATAAAATGTAATTTATGAATGCACTTATCTTGCCCGGCGCGTGTACGGTTATTATTATTATTATTATTATTATTAATTTTTTTTTTTTTTTTTTTTTTTTTTTTAATGTTATCTATTTGTTGTAATACCAGTGCTTGTTTAATAAATATTTTTATAGCCTTTATTACATGAATTTTTATATACAACATATATACAATAGGTATATACGTATATGTGTGTGTATATCCTTTACAATATACTTACACAAATGCTGCCAACACAATATACACAAAATAAAAGAAAGAAAAAAAAAGTAAAAGTAACTGTTAACTTAATAATAATAAAAAAAAAAAAAAGAAGAAAAAAAAATATAACTTTTAACAAAAGTATCAAAAATCAAAGTGACCGTACGCGTGCAATACATACATACATATATATATATATATATATATATATATATATATATATATATATATTGCACGTTTTTGTAGAAAAAGAATGTTTCAACAAAATTAACCGTAGATACGTAAAAGTTTATTTTAAATGGTATTTAAGGATATAGACGAATCACACGATGAACTATTATATTATATTATATTATATTATATTATATTATATTATATTATATTATATTATATTATATTATTATTAATATTATTATTATTATTAATATTATTATTATTATTATTATTATTATTATTATTATTATTATTATTATTATTATTATTATTATTATTATTATTAGTACTATTCAAAGTGTTGCTTAAAAGCATCGAAGAAAAGAATGATAAAGAGAAACATAAGAAGATGTTATTGACCTATTACCATAAAGAAGGAAGGTGTCAAATAAACGAACATTTTTCATTTTTCATCGGTTTCTTTTTTTTCTTTCTTCTTTTTCTTTTTTTCTTTCTTTTTCTTTTCTCTCTTATTCTTCCCTTTTTTTTCCTTTGTCTTTCCTTTTCTTTTTCAAATGATGAAAAATCCATTAATTCCATGTATCGTTATATCTCATTGACGACAATGTGAATATATAATATATTATTTTAAAAAGTATTCGTATACATTAAGCGTGCGCGAACGATCGTATATAATAATAATAATAATAATAATAATAATAATAATAATTATTATTATTATTATTATTATTATTATTATTATAAATGCGATTGATCGTAAAGAAGGAAAAAAAAAATATCCGTATCTTACGTTTTAAGTTTGGGGAAAAAAAAAACGAAAGAATAGAAACCAAAAAAAAAAAAAAAGTAACTAAAATTTAGAACCTTCGGCCATATTACGCTTTTCTTTTCTTTTCATTTTTTTTTTTTTTTTTTTTTTTAAATAAAAAATAGAAATAGAAATATCATAATATCGGAGAAGAATATGTTTCGAATATATCGGTATTTGTTAATAACATATAAAATAAATTCGTTACTGCGTTTACGTTACGCACGCTTTACGAATGAAAATTTTATATATAAATTCTTACATATGTAATGACATTCAAATATATAAGCGTACTACAAATAACACACTTTTTACAATTGAACGTAGTATCTATGTTAAATATGCGTTTGGTCTCTTATCTGAGGCAATTATGTCGACAAGTACAATTACTTCGTTTTTTCTTTTTTATTTTTTCTTTTTCTTTTCTTTTTTTTTTTTTTTTTTTTTTTTTTTTTTTTTTATTATTATTATCATTATTTTTAAGTACACTTCAAATACTTTTCGATTAATTTGTATGCGCAAAAGTTGTACGGCATTATTTTTAAGTTCATTCCCTTGTCCTTTTCTTCGTCCCTTTCATCCTCATCTTGACGAGATTCTTCTTAAAAAATTAAAAATTAAAAAAAAAAAAAAATAGAAAGAGAAAAAAAAAGAAAAGCTATATCACAAATCTTTTATTGTTGCGTCAGCATCGTCTTTTTCGTTCTTAGTTTGTTTGGTATTTTGTTTTCTTTATTTATATTTTTTTTATTGTTTTTTTCTTTTTTCATTATTTTTCCTTTTTTTTTTTGTTTTTTATTATTTTTTCTTTTCTTTTTTTTTTTTTTTTTTACGTTTGTTACTCCCCTTTTTTTTGGCGATAAAGAACCCCTGAATATTACCAAAGCAGTAAAATTGCGAAAATTCGAATATTACGATTTTTCTGAAAATACATGTATATAATATATATATATATATATATGTATACGAGTGTATATATGTATATTTTTTGTCTTTTTTTCCTTTTGTATTCTGTTTTTATTATCTTTTTTTCTTTCATTTTTCCTTTTAATATTTCCGCACAAAGAAAAATATAATAATTATCGGCGAATCTAAGATTCGTATCTTTTGCTAGAATTGTATATTTATCGTAGCTATCAATCTTTTATTTATCTTCGCCGTTCATACAGCACTGAACTCACTCTCCACCCTCCCCCGTCATTGGCAGAAGTAAAAAAAAAAAAAAAAAAAAAAGAAAAGAAGAGAAAAAAAATATGTATATCGAATATTGTTAAAATACAAAATCGATTAACGCGTGGTCGACATTACATTCGTTATTAAAGTGCATATATATATATATATATGGGTATTGGTACCGATTATCTTCACTTGGTATTAAATAAGTATTTAAGTACTTACTTGATTACTTATTTACTTACTTACTTACTTATTCATGTACTTATTTACTTAATTACTTACTTACTTCAAAAGACAATCGTATCGATCCAGCATTACAAAAGTCTCTCATTTCGAGAATATATATATATATATACGTATATATATTGAACGGGTTCGTTCCTTAATTAGGTACTCAAGTGAATTTAAACCACCCCCATAGATTTAATAGATTTAACAGAAAATGTTATGGTACTATTATTACCATCATTATTATTACCAAGTAGTGGCATATATGTATTTATGTATGTATTTATCGAGATCGTTATATCAAGATCATCCAGGATCTTGACGATCAACGGTGACGTCAGGTCGTACGTTTTTCTCGTTCTTCGACCTCTAATCTCTCTCTCTCTCTCTCTCTCTCTCTCTTCGTCTCTCATTTTATCAAAAAAAAATAAAAGAAAAGAAAAATCAAATGGAATAAAAAAAGATTATATCAAAAACACACAAATAAATCAACGTATTCGTTTAGTTCGAACAAATAAAATCCACAAGATCGTAAAAAAAAATAATAATATAACATTATAGTAATAATTGTATCAAACAATTATATTATAATTTAATTATTGAATAATGATCGAAGAACGATAAATATATGATACAACCATGAGGAAGCATCTAGCAATCCATTGATTCACCCTTTCGTGTATTTTAATTTACGCAGTTACGCGAATATCAAAAATGAAACGTTTCCTATGTACGATAATTTAAGATAAAGGAAGCGTTTTTTTTTTTTTTTTTTTAGGTGCGTGTTATAACTGCCTGGACGGGTAGACAGTGTGTATTATTAAGAAATGATAAAATAAGCCTCTTTTTTTTTTAGATCGTATAGATCGGGCTAGTGACCTTTATTATAAGTGTCCTTGTTTTGATAACCTTGGACATATCCCGATTGATCGGGTAAATCCTTTCGACCAGCTATACCCTTACCCTTACCACTCTCGTCGAAACGTTGCTTATGAGAACCGGTGTATTTAGTAACATCCGTCAAACGATCCACCGTAGATGCTGCTTTACCGGCCTGCAAGTCGTTTTTATTGATAATATTAAAGGTGACCACTCTTGAAGACTTCTTAGTCTATGATCAATCATTGATGTTAATCAATTTTTAATCAGAATTAATCAATTTAATTAATCGAACAATCATTTGTTATTGTTAGTGTTAACGTTATTATTAGTGTTAGTGTTAGTGTTAGTGTTAGTGTTAGTGTTATTGTTATTGTTATTGTTATTAATCGATACTAACCCCGGATGCACCTACTGTAACACCTGGTGCACCACAATTCGCCATCTTGTTTTTCATTTCAACGAAATCGACCTTCTTACTTTTAGCGAGTTCCTCGAGGAATGATTTGTACTGATCGATACCAAGTTTCATTGACCTAAACAAATTTTCATATCGATTGAAATATATATATATATATATATATATTTTTTTTTCTTTTTCTTTTTAAAATGACAATGTTAAATTTTTCTTTTTTCCTCCCACCCCTCCCCCCTCCTCTCTTTTTTTTTCACTCAACCCACTCGCATAGATATTTATACACGTGCTTTCTTTATATAACTTAATTAAATCTAATTTTTTAGATTTTTTTGAATGATTGATAATAATACGTTAGAACGAGAATTCGTACTTGTGTTTCTTGAAATAGATCCCGGTGTCCGTTGTTGTAATCTTCTTTCCATCGATCACTTTGGCCTGTTTCATCCATTTATCACTTTGGCTAAGTGTTATCAATTTTCCATCACTCTTAGGATCACCAAATTTCGAGAAAGCTTTGAAATTCGTCAAAAAGCTACCGGCTGGTGAACTGGCAGCTGGACTACCTGGCGTCGAATTTCCTGAATTAGCTGTAACGTCATCGAGCTTCATATTCGCAACTTCGTTCGTAACGTTTACAGAAGTTGCCACCTCATTTCCACCCTCATTCTTTTCCTTCTCGATAGTACCGTTCTTTTCTGCCTCCATTTTTCACAGAATAAACTTGCTTAACTGTGAAAAAAAGAAAATTTGCAAAATATCTGTTTTAAAAATTATTCAAAAGAATATTACGAGAAGAATAAGTATCTCTTTAACGAATGTAATTGTTTTTTCTTTTCTTTTTTCTTTTTTCTTTATTTTTTTGGGGGATGGGGGTTTTTTCAATTTTCTCAAATTTCTCAAATCTTCATGGATATTTTACAGGAATTAAAAAAGTTTTAATTTTGTTTCGATATTGTAGAAAAAGTTTACGAATTTTTTAATTAAATATTACGAAATATCTCGAGGAAAGAGAAAGAATTGAAACAGTATTTTAATTGAAATTGTTCGAATTAAAAATTTTGATATTATTATTAAAAATTTTTAAATTGATGAATTAAATATTATGAGATTAAAAAAAAAGAAAGAGTGAGAGAAAGAAAAAAGTTGATAAAAGAATTATAATTAAAATTGTTTGAATTAAAAATCTATCTATTTAAACATTCAAAAATTTGTTAATTGAATATTATGAAATATCTCAAAGAGAGAAAAAAATAGAGAGAGAGAGAGAGAGAGAGAGAGAGAGAGAGTAAAAAAGGTAGGGATAAAATTAAAAAAGTATTATAATTGAAATTGTTTGAATTAAAACAATGAAATTTGAACAGAATTAAAACTATGGAAATTGTTTAAAAATTAAAACAAAAATTCTAAATCAAAATATAAAATATCTCAGAATGAAAGAGAGAGAGAGAGAGAGAGAGAAAGAGAAATTTTAAAAAATAATATAATTGAAATATGTTTGAATGGAACATATTGGAAATCGTTTTATTGAAAAATTTTGTTAATTAAATATTATTAAAAGAATATAAACGAACGTCTATCGAATTAATCGATCGTACGTTATTTCTTTGATAAATAATTTCAAAATTTAATATCTTCCTTCATTTTCGATTAGAATCACTTTATCTTATTAATTTCCACAAGATTGACAATCCTTAAACTTTTTTTTATTTCTTTATTAATCGCGTTATCGATTTATATATATATATATATATATCTCATAAAATTTATCGCGTGGCAATCAACAAAAGTGTTCGTGCATGCTCTCTAATTATTTACACTCACGTTCATACTAGATTATGTTTTATCAAAACTTGCTTTTTCTTCTTTCGTTTCTTTCTCATTCTTTTCTTTTCTTTTTTATTTTTTTTTACACGATTTTATTCGCAAAGTTTCACTCAATTTTTATACGATTTAGCAAAAATGCAAATGCTTTGCTTATAAGCATGCTAAAAGTTCATGCTAATGCTATATTGGCTCGCGCTATTTTCTTTTTTTTCTTTGTTAATTTTTTTTTTTTTTTTTTTTTTTTTTTTTTTTTTTTTTTTTTTTTTTTTTTTTTTTAGAAAATATACTTTTTCTTTTTATCTTCTTTGTTTTTATTTCGTATTATTCTTTTTTTTTTTTTTTTTTTTTTTTTTTTTTTTTTTTTTTTTTTATTCTCTCAGACATATCAATTTTTCTTTCGGGTGTTCGTCAAACGACAAATGTTTTTTAATGAATACATTTCGATATTTTGAATTTACTATTTTTTTGTTTTTGTTTTCTTGCTTTAGAATTCGCGTTAGTTGGACGCAAATTTTGTACTTTTTACAAATGGATTTTTACACGATTCTTTTTCCTTTTTTTTTTTTTGTACAAATTTCTTTTTCTTTTTTTTTTCTTTTTTACATGACACACGCTACACTGCATGCTGCATGCGTAAAAGAAGATCGAGTGTTTAAGTATTATTATTATTATTATAATTATTATTATTATTATTATTATTATTATTATTATTATTATTATTATTATATATTATTTCTATATTTTTTCTATTATATATATATATATAT